>NW_021620970.1:4226630-4307482 GCF_004785775.1 Grammomys surdaster
TCTCTCTCTCTCTCTCTCTCTCTCTCTCTCTCTCTCTCTCTCTCTCTCTCTCTCTGTCTCTCTGTAATTAGAAACATTTCATTTTCTTTTAGAAAGTCCAAAAGTCCTGGATGTGAGAAGCTCCCAGGACTCAATGAGGGTGACCTTAGCCAAAATGCCAAATAGTCAGGAGATGGAACCTAAAGAGAACAGCTCTAGAAGATAGACAGTGTCTCCATTGGAGAAATGAGATCACCAATACACCTTCAAATTTTTTAACCCAGAATTATTGTATCTGTCTAAAAGACAGGCAGGAACAAAAATGGAGCAGAGATTGAAAGAAAGGCTCTCAACTGATTAGCCCAACTTGGGATTCATCACATGGGCAGGATCCAAACACAGACACTATTGCAGATGCTATGTTTTTCTTACAGACAGGAGCCAGCATGGCTGTCCTCTAGGAGGCTCTACCCAGCAGCAGACTGAGACAGATGCAGATACTCATATTCAAGTATTGGAAGGGCATTGGAAGAGTTAGGAAGTAGTGAAGGAACTGAAGGGGATGATAACCCTATAGGAAGATCAACAGTGCCAGCTAATGTGGACACCTGAGATCTTCCAGAGACTAAGCCAGGAACCAAGTGAATACAGAGACTGGTCAGAGGTGGCACATTTGTAGCAGAGAATTACCTTGTCTGGCCCCAGTGAGAGAGCATCGGTCTAATTCTGTAGAGACTTGATGCCTCAGGAAAGCTGGATGCCAGGGGCTGGGGGAAGGGGTGCATTCAATATACATAATGAAGTATCTCAACAAAAATTATTCTTCAAGTCACAGCTTTGTAAATTGTTATTTCTTTAAAGAATAGCTTCACTCTGTACTCTGATGGCCAGAAACTCACTACGTAACAAAGACCAGC
The DNA here is from genome assembly GCF_004785775.1 of Grammomys surdaster. NCBI lineage: Eukaryota > Metazoa > Chordata > Mammalia > Rodentia > Muridae > Grammomys > Grammomys surdaster. The sequence goes on from NW_021620970.1 coordinate 4,227,527, forward strand.
CTCAAACTTATGGCAACCTTCTTGCCTCAGGTTTTTAAGTGCAGCAATGAGATCAAAATAGCTAACAATTTTCAAATTTTAATAATTAGAAATGTAAGAGTTATCCATTAGATATACTGAGTCATACGTGTATACGCCATATGTTATAATTCTGTAAACTACTCCATTGCCTTCTCATTGATATATATGTAAATACATAAACATACAAACATAGCAGTCAAGTATGTAACGTGGGTCTTGATCTTATTGCCTGGAAGTACATTTTCAGTGTGCCATTAAGAACCTGAACTCTATATTATGGCCTAACAGAGGGAGAAATTATGTATAACACATATCTCATTGATTTGATCAGTGAACATCACACATTCATTTAATGTGCCACACAAATGACAATATTCAACACTTGTGGAATCCTCAACTGGCAACAGATGCCACTGATTTCTGCCTGAATGGTCACATCTGACCCTCCTAAGCACGGGTGGGTCATATTTTTCTTGGTTCATTAAATATACAGCCATTTTACTTACCTATTTCAGAATCATTTATTCATTTACTAATAACCCATTCAAAATATGCCAGTTCTACTAACTGCTAAGATCACCATGGAAATCACATAATCCAGTTTGTTATCTGTTGCAGGACTGTTTAGTGTAGTGTTCTGGTCCCATCTTTTGTGTGAACCTAAGAAAATAATTCCTTGAAGTTTTATTGATTGATGTGCAGTTATTTTTATGTAAATCATAGAATCATTTCAAATAGTACATATCTACATATTTTTGTCATATTTTGTGAAAAATCTGTCTCTTTTACTCTTCTATGTGCTAAAACTTGAAATTTGATAACTATCATAACACAGTGTTTTTGTTTTCCAACATGTTTTTTTGAAGCATATTTATATTCATTATTCTCTAATTAATCAAGAAACACGTTATATTCTCCTGGTTAACTATTTCTCATAGAACTTTTTAGTTCTTAAAATATGACTCCCTAAATATACCACAATGCCCCACAGTGCTATCAGGGCACTGAAACTCAAATGTCTACTTTGTGTAATCTTTACTGAAGATATTTAAATGACAGTGTTTGTCCTCTTATATTTATATTGATAATTGAGTTAGGAAGAAATAAAATATTTTCATGTAAGTTTTTACAGATACCTTCCTTATATCTTATTTGCATAGACTTGCAGAGGGAGAGATTCATTCTTCTGTTTTTTTTTTTTTTTTTTTTTTGCTCTTAAGATTCATTTTGCTGGTTTAGGCCCTGGGAGCTCTGGGGGGGTTGCTGGTTGGTTGATATTGTGGTAAGCCACCAACCAAAGAGTACACATGAAGGGACCCATGGCTCCAGTTGCATATGTAGTAGATGATGGTCTTGTCTGGCATCAGTGGGAGGAAAGGCCCTTGGTTCTCTGGAGGCTCCATGCCCCAGTGTAGGGGAATCCCATGGTGGTGAGGTAGGAGTAGGAGGATGGGTGGATGGGGAAGCACCCTCGTAGAAGCGGGGGAGGGGAATTGTATAGTGGGTTTGCGGAGGGGAAACTGGGAAAGTGGATAACATTTTAAATGTAAATAAATGAAATGTCCAGTAAAGAATAGGGCTGTGTGCAGGTGAGTCAGACCCAATGTTGTGAGCAGTGGCCCAGACTCTTGTTGGGTTCACTTGGGAGAGTGAGCCCCATGTTTCGAATGGACAGCACTGCAGAGCTAGTTCTAGAGGGCAGGGTGCAGGTTAAGGCATGAGAACAGGAGAGCTGACCCTGCCACTTGCCAGTGGCAGCATTGGATGTCCTAGCGGGAGTAGCGCTGGAGAGCTCACCCTGGTGGTGTGGAAAAGGGAGAGCTGGCAGGCTGACAATCTGAGCTACTATCCAGGTCCAGATCCTAGACTGAGTTGGCTCATCCCAAAATCTACTTCATCTGTGAATTGTTGGAGCAGATGAAAAGCTGGTCCTACTGATCCAAAGCTGCAGGGTTTCTGTGACACAAGGGAACAATAGGCTAAGTGAGAGGAATCCTATGGGGATCCAGTACTGATGATGTCACAGAAGCCAGAGATCTAGAACCAGACCAGTGACTTATTGCAAGGACCCTTCGTAAGTGAGGATGTACGGACAGGGGGATATATTGTGGGATACACTGCAACACTCTACAGTTTCTGTGATGAGATGTTTTCTATGCCTTTTGTTTGTTTGTTTTTTATTTTTGTTTGGCTTTTTATTTTCTTTTGGGGGCAAAGTTGCAAAGGCAGAGGATGGATATAAGGAGTCAGGAGATAAATGAGGCTGGTATACATGATGTGAAACTCACAAAAAATAAATACAAAGTTAAAAAAAAATGAATTTAAAAAAGAAGGGAAAAATGAAAATAATATCTCTAAAGTGGAAACCAAAACTAATTCATTTTACTGTCTTGGTTATTGTCTGTTAAGATCATTTGAATATGTAAAATAACACTGTAGCATTCTGTTAGTTTATCTTAATTATGGTGAATTTGGAATACTATACACAAACAATTTGGCTTAAGTTTAAAGCTCTGGCTCCTTAATTATCATAATGACCACAGGCAAGTAATTTACCTGGATAGCTCCAATTTTAATGTCTATAAAATAAGTATAGTTATTTCCTAACACGGACTGCAACAGTAATTGAGATCACACAAAGATTCTTTTATTAAATAAATTTTTCCATAAATGCTACTTTAGAAATTTCTTGTAGGATTCAGATACACCAGTGTGCTACTGACAGCTCATAACCCAGGAGAGTCAATTGTATCTTTTTCAACTATTCATTTAATAAGTAATGTTAGTGGGTTTTGAGTTGAAGGTGCAAAAAAGAGTATTTACAATCCTAATGACCAAGTGATCTGCAAGTAAAGGCCTTTTATTTGCCCTTCTTCATATTCACTCTGTCAGTGCACAGTACTAAACACGTCACAACAGCTTAAATGTGCTCCAAATAGATCTCACAGCATCTCAAAATGAACATTGCTTTATTTGTTGGCTTAAAAAAACGTACATGCAAATTCAATCTACTAGAAATTGTATCAGTCAAACTATTTTTCAAGCTATTTATATGCTCCTGAAGGTGTCCATCTTTGATTTCCAGAGAAGATGGCAGACTAGAAGCCACAATGAAACAAGTAGTTTACCATAGTTTAGGAACAAGTGCCTTATTGAAGTTGGGAAGGGAACATGAAACTTTTTTCACTCCATCATTTACTTTTACAGTCCAGGAATTGACTTGATCAAGATTCCAACGAATCTATTCTACCAACAGATGCATGGACTTTCTTTAATATAAAACTCATTTTGTTCTGTTCCTGATGCTTCCATAGCTCACATTTTACACCACAGATAGTGGATTGAAAAACTCCACCAGAAACTCTACAGAAGCTGCCCTGGTAAGAATGTCATAGAAGGGTTTCACAGTGACTGCTGCCAGGCCCATTGTTTGCACATCAAGAGGGAAAGGGACAGCTGTGGGTATAAATAAAAACTTCAGACAGTATTTGCAGGGCATCGCACAGTCCCAAGTATCTCCAGGTACTATGAGAAAACAGTGAAAATGGCTGAGAGGAGTTTGTGTCAGCTATCCACAATTAATAGAATTAATCCAAGAGAATTCTCCAGACAAATGGAACAGAGAGTCCACAAATGAAGAACCAGACTGGTAAACATTAATACAAAGCAAGGTCTTGAACATCACCACGGAGCCAAAGCTGAAGATCAACCTAGGACACAAAAATAGTTTTCAAGCTAGTGAGCTCATTTTCATCTCTCCACCCTGATATCTTTTCCCAAAGCAGCTAACTCTTAGCTGCCAAAGATTTCATAATATTTTATTATCTTATATTTTTGCCAAGCCATATTTTAATAGAGCAAGGTAAGCCATTGTAGCAGGACAACACTGTCCCCTATTGTTAGTGCCCCAACGTTTCGTTCTTTTTGTAATTTTTTCTTTTCTCCTTTCTCATACCCACTATTATTTATGTTACATCTTTGAAAACACAAATGGGGCCCTGGTTCAAAACTCTGAGCCCATATACTTAACCCTGATTTTTTACTCTAACATTAACCATCACCTACACATCCCCTTTCCATTTTATTATTGCCTTAATTAGTCTCATTCCTATTAATCCCCTCTTTTCTATTTCTCATCTTACAACCTAATACTAATCATGTCTCACTATTATTACTTGTTACCTTCCTTTTCCACTCATATTATTATATATAGTAATCACTATTGGTGTCCACATACCCTCGAATAAATTGATACTTAAAATGGTTTTGTTTCATAGTAACCTGCGATTCTGTTCTCTGAGCAAATCAATTACTGGACAGTTGCAAATAATACTTAACATAAAAAATGGATAGAAACAGAAGTTGGACCGTGAGATAAATTAGCACAGCTATATATAATGTAGTTCCTCCTGAATATTGCAAACAAATCCACTGAATTTTAAAAAAAAGTAGCAAGAACAAAAATCTTGATCATCAATATAACCTCAGATAGGCAGAACCCAGACTTAAAATGAAGTAGTATATAAAAATCAAAACAATTTTTCTCCTCCAAAATTATGAACATAATAGTAATTATCCCCAATCAAATGACACTCCTAATGTAAAATGGTAAAACAGCATAATGAAGACTCAAATGTTTTCTGTGAGAATTATAGCTGATAAAATAAAAAAATCTATTTACAATATCAAAATATAATTTAATTATGAGATAGAAGTACTGAGAAAGACCAAACTGAATTGATAATGGAAATGAAAAATATAGTAAATCAAATAAAATGTTCAGTGAAATGTCTCAATAGTAGAATGGATCACATGAAAGGAAAAGTATCTGGCTATGAAAAAAGAAATAGAAAAACTAGGTAATCTTGGTAAATTTCAATGATAATCTAAATGGATGCGTAGAATACACAAGAACTTAGAGACGCCATTAAATGCCATTCAATAAGAAAATTATTTCATACAAAGGGCATAGAGAATAGTTTTAATAAAATCATATAAAATGCCTAAAATGGAGAAAGAGATGTCCATAGATATCCAAGATGGAAGGAGAATACCAAACATATAGGAAGAGAAAAGAAACTCTCTAGGAAATATTATAGGTAAAAATTACATATATACATAACAAAGAGCATATATGGAAATATAAAGTATATAAGGTCTTAGTTAGATACAAAGTAAGTATATCAAAATAATTATTAGCTTTTGAGTTCAAACCATGAGATCAAGAAGACTTCAATTGTCTGCAAAACTCAGAAAGATCACAATTGCCAACTCAGTCTAATACAGGCCCTCCAAAATATTTATATTTCGAGGTGAATGAAAAACCTGCTATACATTTTCAACAAATGGTGCTGGTCCAACTGGTGGTCAGCATGTAGAAAAATGAAAATTGATCCATACTTATCTCCTTGTACAAAGCTCAATTCCAAGTGGATTAAGGACCTCCACCTAAAACCAGCCACACTGAAACTAATAGAAGAGAAACTGGGAAAAAGCCTGGAATACATAGGCACAGGGAAAAAGTTCCTGAACAGAAAGCCAATGGCCTGTGCTCTAAGACCAAAAATTGACAAATGGGACCTCATAAAGCTGCAAAGCTTCTGTAAAGCAAAGGACACAGTCAATAGGACAGAGCGGCAACCAACAGATTGGGAAAAGATCTTCACCAACCCTACATCTGATAAAGGGCTAATATCCAAGGTATACAAAGAACTGAAGAAATTAGACTCTAGACAATCAAAGAACCCTATTAAAAAATGGAGCACAGACCTGAACAAAGAATTCTCAACTGAGGAAGCTCGAATGGTTGAGAAGCACCTAAAGAAGTGTTCAGCATCCCTAGGCATCAGGGAAATGCAAATGAAAACAACACTGAGATTCCACCTCACACCAGTCAGAATGGCTAAGATCAAAAACACAGGTGACAGTACATGTTGGCGAGGATGTGGAGAAAGAGGAACACTCCTCCACTGTTGGTGGGATTGTAAACTGGTACAACCACTATGGAAGGCAGTCTGGCAGTATCTCAGAAAATTGAACATAGCGTTACCTAGGGACCCAGCTATACCACTCCTGGGCATATACCCAAAAGAAGTTTCAACATACAACAGGGACACATGCTCCACCATGTTCATAGCAGCCTTATTTATAATAGCCAGAAGTTGGAAAGAACCCAGATGCCCTTCAACAGAAGAATGGATGCAGAAAATGTGGTACATTTATACAATGGAGTACTACTCAGCTATTAAAAACAATCAGTTCACAAAATTCCTAGGCAAATGGATGGAGCTGGAAAATATCATCTTGAGTGAGATGACCCAATCTCAAAGGAACATACATGGTATACACTCACTGATAAGTGGATATTAGCCCAAAAGCTCACAATTTCTAAGAATCTTCATATAGACCACATAAAACTCACATAGAAGAAGGAAGACCAAAGTATGAATGTGTTGGTCCTTTTTAGAAGGAGCATCAAAAGTTTCAACCAGAACTCCCAAAGTCTAAACCACCAACCAGAGAGCACAAAGGGAGGGACTCAAGCACCTGTATAGGGAATTGAGGGTGACCTTGTTAGACTCCAGTGAAAGTGGAGGGCCAAGGTCCCCAAAAGTTTGGATCCCCTAGTGTGTTGGAATTCGAGAGCAGGGAGATGGGACTGGGAGGATGTTTGGAGCACACCATCACAAAAATTAGGAGGAAGGGGTAGGGGATAAGGGATTTGGGGGGAGAATGAGAAAGGAGACAACATTGAAAGGTAAATACGTATAATACCCAATAAAAACCCCACACAGATAAAGGATTTTAAAAAAAGGGAGTCTATTTATTTTAAATTAATTTCAAAAGATTCTAGGAGATGCAAATTGGCTAAGATACTATTTTAAGCTCTCCACAAAAGAATTTAAATCTCTGTTCAATATTCTCAAGAGAGAGGTAAACCCTAACTTCCTCAACAGTTAATTGACAAAAGAGAGGTAATCTAACAAAAAGTAGAAAAAGCTATTTCTAATCGATATATCATATAGTCTGATTGTCAGTGGAGCTATAAAAGTCCTTTGACAAAAGATTATTAACATAGATTTATATATCCTTAAATAAGGCCTTCATGACTCTCTGAGTGTGGAAGGAGCAACTGTTGGCGCTTCTGCCCTGATTTTACAAGAACTCTGAAAAATTGGCTTTAAAAACAAAAGAGGGGGAACGGTACCCCCTCAGAAGGAGTCCCCCTGAAATACTCTCCATCATGCCTTGTTCACTTTTCTCTCTCTAAAGCTGAAAGCTCATGGCAAATCTCTTGCTGACCATGTTGGTGACCTTGGGCACCACCAAGACCAACAAAACTTTGCCACAGATATGGGGAAGGACCCTCATACCCATAAAGGGAATGCCCCAGTCCCAGTTCCCTTATGGAGCCGAGGACTGATATGCCTGCCCAATACCACAGAAGGCACAGCTAACCGGCTACCACAAATATTAATGGAAAAAATAGATACCCTCACAAAGCCAGGCCCAATCATAAATATGATGAATAACAATTTACATCCAGGGAAGAGAAATCTCCCTGAGAATCCCCTTCTTTTTTCTTTCCAGGTAAAATTGAATCACCCGTGATGCCTGCTGTTAGAAGTTCTAACCCAGATGGACCAGAAGCCAGGAGCCTCGCCCTTACCCTCACCCCCTACCTTTTCCCACCTGCACAAGGTCCCCTGAAGCTGGGCAACTGCAAGATCCTGCTTGGCAACTGCAGATAGACTCAAAGCAGTGTACCATATCATCTGAAGAATAGCAGGGAGACCATAACTCAACCAGTGTACCATATCTTCTGAAGAATAGCAGGTTGCAGTCCTCCTCGCCCCCACGAATAACCAGGACCCGCCGGTCGGGCCAAGTGGCACCCAGACGTGGGTGGGGCTCGAGGCACGGACCCATCCGGACGGACCCTCATTGAGAGGATGTGCGCACAACATCAAGATTGAGCGAGACAGAGATCGTCGCCCGTGACCTGTCGTCCACGGAACCAGGTTGATGCTGCCATCAAGAAGGCAGTTGAAGTTCATTACCATCAGCTGAAAATTGCAGAGGATCCAGAAGTGACTCCGCAGGAGACTGACACAGCTGTCAGCTCCCCTGCCTCCCCCTACGGTCGACCCCTAGACTTCCACGCCCTCCAGAAGGGTTCCTGGTATGCCTGGCTTTGCCCTCATTTCTCTCGCTAGAGAGCTTGGCCTCTTGATCACCACAACAAAAATTGGCTTTTTCCTAAACCAAGGCCACCCTTGATATGGCCGCTAACATTGGGGAGCCTTCCTTTATGACAATATTACACCCCAAACTGACAAATGGTTGGTAACTTGAACATTTACAAGAGACTAGGATGGCTGTGAGTTAGCCCAATGACGGGATTATTGTAGGTCCACTTCCCAGGGGCCCACCCAATGCAGCCGAAAAGGAGTGCGTGGTGCTGGGAGTGGGTGCAGCCTACATGGCCTAAGACAGGGCTCTCACCCTCCTTTCACCCACATCAGAGTCCCTTGACGTTGCCCATCGTCGACAGCCTAAAGCCTTCGACCATCGATGTGACTTGTCTCACATCAGTGTTTTGGGGTTGTGAACTTGTCTAAGACCCCCCCATAATTAGACATCCAAATTCAAAACTCACATAGTTGGGATTGAACATAAGAAGCCTTCTCTAACTAAACAGAGAAGGGGGAGATGCCAGAAGCCAGGACCCTCGCCCTTACCCTTACCCCCTACCTTTCCCCACCTGCACAATGTCCTCTGAAGCTTGGCAGCTGCAAGATCCTGCTTAGCAACTGCAGATAGACTCAAAGCAGAGTACCATGTCTTCTTAAGAATAGCAGGGAGACCATAACTCAAGCAGTGTACCATATCTTCTGAAGAACTGCAGGTAGATCATAATTCAAGGCAGTGTACCATATAGACCATGACATGTTTCAAGGCACAGGCCAAGAAGATTTTGTACTTTTCCACCACCTGGACCCTCTTACCCCCTCCCCTTGTAAAACATGCTATAAAAAAGCATTTCATGTTCAAAAAAAAAAAAGAAATTAAAAAAAAAAAAAAAAGAAAAACCTGCTATAAAAAAACCAAGTTAGAGTAATTAATTCCTACAGTAAAGCCATCCCTATAGGAAAGCCATCCTTAGAACATGTACTAGAAGGGACATTATCTTTCTTAAGAGAAAGATATCAGCTTTAGGAGCTCACTGGGAGAATTTTTGAGGTCACTCATGTATACTGTCATATCATCTAAACAACTTCAGCAAAGTTACTGAATATAAAATCAACTCTAACAAATCAGTAGCCTTCCTCTACTCAAAGGATAAATGGGCAGAGAAAGATATTAGGGAAACAACATCCTTCACAATAGTCACAAATAATATAAAATATGATAAATCAACAATAAGCCATGTGTTAATCAATAATTATGATCATTTCAACAGTCCCCATGGTTCAGTAGGTGCCTCTTTTGGAAAGAGGTGAAAACTTTAGGCAACTGAGCTCTTTGTCTGTATGGGAAGGCAAAGACACCATTGTTAGCAATACATCCTAGTCACAAAAGATTTCAAATAGGTACCATTCCACTATAATACCTTTCCTTCCATGGTTAAGGCTGTGAAAGAATTTGCTTTTCAATGAATCCAATCCATTATTATAACAAATGTACTTATGTCCATAGGGTGGTTGGCAATGACTGAATATGAGGTTCTCCATGTCTTACAAAATGTCCAGATTTGTTTCTCAAAGAGAGAACATTTATTTTCTATGTATGCAATGTACTTCCATAGAAGCCAACAGCCAAACATTGGTAGACTCCTTTTTGCTTTATGAACAGACTCCAAGCCAATTCACCAATAAGTATGGTATACATAATTAGATTATCATCTGGTTCAACATTGTGCAGGGTTGCATGCATGGAGATAAGTGTACCAGCAGCCGCAAAAGCTGATCTTTGTTCCTGTACCCATTATAAATTAGCTGTCTTTCTTATAATATAAATAAATAAAAACATGAAAAACACATGGAACTCAACAGGAAAACACAAAGCTACCCTACTTCACAGTGTCATACAGACGTATAGCCTCATGCACACTCTATGCTCTTACGAATGAAAAGATCCCAATAGACTCATATAGCATAATGTTACTTTCTTGAGACCAACAAATCCCAAATAATGACACAGAGACATATTTATCATGAGTGCTTAAGGACTTTGCTTAATCGTTTTCCAACTAGTTCTTATAATTTAATAACCTGTTTATTCTGTTCTAATTTCTGCCATGTGGTTTCTTTCTCATCTCAATTCTGGTGTCTACTTCAGCCAAACCAGGTCTGGCTGGCAAGTTCTCCAGCACCGGTCTTATTTCCCATATTCTAGCACTCCCTCTCATCTCCTACTTCACTATAGGCCAAAGATTTTTACTAAAGCAAATCAGAAAGAATGACAGAATGAATATTTACAAAATATTACACAGGTACTGCTTAGCAATCGGAATAATAATACCAAATTCCAGCCTGTAATCCAATTTCTGCCATAACAGAAATCAGCATTTGTATAAATCAGAGACAATCTTTACATAGTACTCAATAATATTATCCCAACATCTCCCCCTTTTAATCCAACAAAAGCTCTTTCTCTAGCATCAATTAAATACAATAAAAACAAATATATACAATAAAAACCATTATGAAAACTATCAGGTAAGAATTATATTTACAATGCTCAGTCTATTTGTATTTGGCAACCTTGGAGGAAGTACTCTGACATCTATCTTTCCTGCCTTGGTGAGTCCAAAGTTCTGTACCTAAATCGCTTTCTCTTTTAACTTGCATTTATTAATTTGAAAACATCTGCTTAGACATTAAATGATTTGCTTCACTCTTAAGCTTTTATGCTTCTCAACCTTTATACTCTTTACACCTCTTTAGTGAGATTCTTTTGTGAATTTGGTAATAAGGAATACTGTAATACTATCAGCATACTCTATTCAACACCACCAGAGACCTGAAAACAGTAAATATCTCAGTGAACAGAAAGTACAGAGCAACCAGCTTCTAAACTATAGAAATAACAGAGGTTGTTGGCTATCTGGACAATCACCCAAGATTCCTCTGCAATGTTGTACCATCTACCTTCTGATTACTGGTCCAGAACATTTGACAGAGTTATTTATGAAGCAGAAGTATTGAACGACTGTCCTATTCTCTTGGAAATGCTCTGAAGCTGACTTGCCCCATGTCCATTTGTCCATGCTTTGGACAGACAATGTTCTGTCAGAGGTCAGGATAATGGGAGATGCTTTTGCCTAACAGCTAACTTTACAATATTTGAAGCAAAAACTCCATATGGAGGTAGTTTGATGCTCATCATCTTCTTTGAATTATTATGGGAATGCTAATAGGAGTTGATATCTCTCTGTCACGAAAACCCTTTTCCTTATTAAAGCATCTTAAATGCCATATTCTGAATGTCTTTGAAGGGTTTGAAGACCATGTATCATCTAGACTATATCTGAATAGGCAGACTTGCTTGTTTCTAGCTATCAACTATCTGTTCAATTTTGAAAATATAGAATGCTAAATAATGCTTATTTCTGTAATTAACTAAATTAGTAACTAACATGGAAATAAGTTTGATTTATTGACTACTAAATTGTATTTCTTAATTATCCTAAACAGTTTACAATAGCAGCTTTCAAGGACTAACTACAACTATATGTTATATTTTTAAATGAATTGCATAGACAAAATAACTTTAAAAAGATTTGAAACATATATAGAGTATTTTATAAAAAATATTACCTTAAATGTGTATAGATATTCAATAATCTATAAAATGTAAAAAATATCTGATTTATTGTTACTCTCTAGTTTAAAAGTAGATTCAATAATCTACCTTTTATCCTTTTATTCTATTGTTTCTATACTCCCATTTTTTTCTTTTCAACCCTCTCCTTATTCTTGCAATAAGACTATATTGGGGAAAAAGAAGGATATAGGAAAGAAAAGAAAGAAATCCCTGAATCTAACCTCACTTGTTTTGTCTCCTCCCTGACCAAGATCATTAACAACTTGCTGCCAAACACACTTAAATGATAACAAACATCCATCAAACATTCACTGACCAGAAACCACCAACCTCACCTCTTGGAAATGGGGTATCATTCTATTTAATTGATTCCTGTTGTCTAAAGAAGACCGCATCTTTCAGGTACCCTAAGAAAACTGGGATAATGGCCAAATCCCATCAAAACTAACTGTATCATTTGTTATCTGGTCTCTGTGGAATGGGAAAGTGCAGGATTTAACAGAAGTCCTGGTTGGAACAGTCTGTGAGGATGGGTCATCTGGATATATGCCTTATCTTTATTGGTATAAGGTTCTTTTGTTCTGAGAACATACAAATCTTTAAATTTAACATACATTTCTACATTAACACATGTGTGGAACGTGCAATATGCACAACTACCCTAAAGCTGATTCTCTGCTCTTTAAACACATGAATGGCATCACATTTTATAGGCCTGGTTTGACAGTATAGCTGTATTGTCAAACAGTAATATAAATTTCTACCCATGCCATATAAACGGATGACATATAATAATGATTCCTGAGGACTCTATAGCCAATAAGATTTATTTGCTATGCAGAGACATTGCTAAGCCAGTCTCAAAGCTGTTAAAATGTATAGAAATCAGCATTCATGTTACCTGTTTTGTTCTTGGTTTCTTCCTTCATATCTACAGCCAAGATTTGTACAAGGTCTCCCTTGGACAAATTTAATCTTTATTAAATCCGTAACTTGTATTTCCTGTTGAAACAAGCCCAAAATCTCTTCCCCAATGCACATTTCCTGCTTTCCATTCTAAAATTAAGACATATATATATATATATATATATATATATATATATATATATATATATATATATATGCTGGTTTAATTTAACATATTTTTTCATAATATAACATCTCTCAGTAACCATTGATTTTATTTATTAGCATTTAAAATTTTAAGTTAATAAAGCATTATGCAATCTATTTTAGGTGTCTTTATTACCCATTTCTCTTTACTAAACATTTTTTAAATGTGATTAAATCTCTCTATATATACTTGTCCTGTAAAATAGTGTGGTATAGCTGTCAAATATTGTCTGTTTTAATATTTTAAAAAACCTATTTAATTTTAGTAGATACACATGATGCAGCATTATTAGTCTTACACATATAGCTCCATAATGGCCATAACTTCTCACAAATGTGTACTTACAGAATAAGTGTTTTCAAATTTAAAGCAGTTGCTATTGAAATCCTGATTATTTATCTCTGGTACTATGCACAAGATATAATTTTCCAAACTCTGTGAAATAAAATACATCATTTGCCAACCATTATCATTACTATGTGCTAGAGGGCCTGGAAGACCCATATGGGATCTAATAATATGTTAAATACCATGGATAATTTCTATTTCTGATCACATATTGTAGTTGAATTAACAGCTCAGTTAATTCTGATTCTTCTAAAATAAACTCAGTGGTTTTACTGAATGAAACAAATCTTTTTGCATATTTAAAGTTAGTAACTATAAGATTGAGGAAAATCCAATAAAACCATAGTAATGCCCCTCTGATCCTTGGATTGAATCATAAGGGCTTTTAGCCACGTTATTCATTTTTTTCTGACTTATAACCTGCCTATACTGATTTGTTTTCATCATTATAAAATACGGGGTCTCCAGAAATTTATGTACCTTTACTATACAATGGAGAATCCAATTAGTTCTTGTTATAAACTGAAGTTTCTTGTTTTTCAATATTTGTTGTTAATCTCTTCCACAAGATTACTGCAAGTTTTTTGCCAATGTTCGTGTTCTGCCCATAATGTGGCCATGCCAGCATTATTGAACGGCACAACAATTTCTACTGTATATATTCCTGCTAATTAAAAAGTCTCCTGTTTCTTTCAGAATCAATTCAGCCCTCCCCTTTTTTACATAGGTCATAAATTTTTAATGCTGTGTACTAAAACTATCCATTCTATTATTTTTTCTCTGCATAACAATTTCTGTTGGCGAATGAGTAGAGAGAAAGGTAACTAAAATACAATAAAGTTTTGGATCCAAATGATCCACATGTGCATCCTGTAATTTCTTTTCTATCAGAGACAATTCCTTTTCAGCCTCAGCTGATGCTTTTCTTGGACTATATAAATCCTTATCACCTTGAAGGTTTGAAATACTTTATTTAGATCTTGAGTAATTAATCCTACTATGGGTTGTAGCCAGTTGATATCTGCCAGTAATTTTTTGAAAATTATTAACAGATTGTAATTAATCTCACCTGATTTGTACAGTCTGTGGTTAAGTTTGCTGCACACCTGTGTTATAACCTAAATAATTATAGAATCTCTTCTTTGTATTCTTTCAGGAGCAATTTGTAATCCTCACCAGGGCAAAATCCTCTTTTCTTGATCAAACATTCCTTTTAATATATTTTAATCTGAATCATTCAGCAAGATTTCATCCACATAAGGATAAATTTTTGATTGATGAATCTGTTTATAACTTATTTCTAATGGCTGTTGTACAAAGTATTGACACATTATTGAATTATTTAACATTCTTTTTGATAAGAACTTTCAGTGACATCATTTTATTGGATAACTATTGTTATAAAAGTGGTACTGAGAGAGAAAATTTAACTGTAATGCACATTCAAAGGAATTGTGATAAAGCAGTCTTTTAAATCAATTATTATCATAGGCCATGACTTACATAACAAAGGCCTATTGACTGAATTATTTACTTACATTTCTTAAATCTGATATTAACCTTCATTTTCCTGATTTCCTTTTTTTACAACAAACAGGGAAATTCTATGGGCTGGAAGATTTTTTTTTCAGTGTTTTGACCTTTTAACCTTTCCTGTAACCTCTTTCCAAGTACTTATAATTTCTCCTTTGTCATAGGCCACTGTTCTACCCACACAAATTTGTCAACCATTTTATAAGTAGGGTGGTTGGTACTTTTGAAAGACAAATACCTGTTGTATACTGCTTATGGAAAAACTGGACAGTCTGTTCTTCATAATACCTTTTAATATTTTTCTCAGAAGAATTATTTATTTTATGATTTGATTATGATATTGAAGGAATGTTAGTTTGTATTTTCCACTGCTCCAAAAATATTACATCCCCCAAAATTCATGTTATTAGCTACATACGATTTTAATTTTTCAATTTTTTCTTTAGGCTGTATACCCAACTTGCACTTTCTTTCATCTGAGATGACATTCTAATCTCTAGAAGCTGAATATTTACATTCTGAGCAGGTCAATCCAGATGCTAAAATTTTGGTGAAATTATTGTTATATCTGCTCCTGTGTCTACTAAATCTTCATTTTAAATACCATTTATTTGTATTTTTAGCCTTGGTCTCTGATCATTTATAGCAGTTTCCTAAGTACTCGGGATTTCTTTGTTTGTTTAATTTTTGTTGTTGTTGTTGTTTGGTCTCTCCAGAATTTGTTCTATAATCTAATGTAGCTGCTCGGTTCTTGATTAAATCCAGAGCAGTGCTGTTATTAACAACAGAAATTATTTCTTTTAATTAATCTGTGTACGAGTTTCTGCAATGCTCACTGGAAATGAATGAATCTAATTTTATATTGGGGCCTGCAGGGGGTGGGCATTAGGGCATTTTCCAATAGTAAAGGGTTACCTTGTCTGTCATTTTTGTCCTGCATTTATTAGTCTAATGCCAGCCTTTTCCATACCATCTGTATATTCCAGAAGGCTATGGCCTTCTTTTTGGATTATCTCTAGAAAACATGTTGTTTCTATCAGTACCTTGTCTACAATCCTTTTTAAATTATTGCTTACCACAGTTAAAATATCTGACATTTGACTTTTTTTAAACTTTTAGGAATTATTTCTTCTATTAGAATAGCATCATAAATGTGAGATCCAATATTAGCCATATTTTTAACTCATTTGACCTGGTCTGACATAGCTATAACCATTTTGTGTATGGCTACTATGTTGTTCACAAGGTGAAATTAAGTTCAACCAAGTTTTGGGAGTTATCACTCTGATACTACAAATGATACTAATAGGCCAAAAAGTTATTGTTGTATTATTTATGCTCAATTGTTTTAATGATTTAAACTCCCCTGTTCATCACCTGTCCACCAGCCTCCCTATTTCACCAAAGACCAATCAGCTTAAAGGTTAGCTGATAAAACGTTGTCTAGTTAGCCAAAATATTATATCACTCTCCTTTTTGCCTTTTAGCCTTTTGAACCTGTTTTATTTCCTATAAAAAGCCTGCTTTTAGGATAAACGAGTACCATAGTTAACCACTCAATTCCTTTTTTGTTGTTGTTGTCCTGATTATTCAGCCTGAATAAAGCATTCAATAAAATTTTGTTGTTTGTGTTCAATAAATTTTCATCATATCTGAAATGTCTGCGTGGTCAGTGAAGGGCTATTACTTGACACCAACACACTCATATTTTTAGCGATCTCACTTTTAAAGGTCTAATCACCCTACTGTATTCTGAGTTAGCATTTTCCAAAGCTGAACATTCTATTAGTAGTTTTCTGACTACTGAATCTGATATTATTGTATTTAGGGCTGAAGAATATCTTTGCAAAAAAAATCAGCGAAGACTTCTTTTGGGCCTTGTATAACTATAGTAAAAGCATTTAGAGCTGCTAAACGATAGAGCATCAAGCTACAATTATCAAACTCAAGCCACCTTTGTAACTCAGCATATTGACCTTCATCTAGCATCTGATCCTGGGAAATATTAATACCTTTAGTCTTATTTTGTTGTTCTATGACCCTAACTCCCTATTTTGACCATATTTATCACTGTAATTAATGATCATATTCCAATATTGCTGTAGCCAAATTTTTTAGTCTTGTGGGATAATTCTGTTCTGAGTCATCCATAATTTTCATATCTTCTTCACATAGGATGAATGTACATCACATGAAACAATTGTTTCCTCAAATCTCTTCAAATTAAATATGTCTATAAGATTCTATTTAACTTCTTCATAACCTTGGGGTTGCCTAACTCAAAAATCTAACAAAATTGGATGACCTTTCTTCAATTTTATCATGAGATGGCACAGTAGTTTTTTAAATTGCTCTGTGTCTGAGTATAGTTCTTTATTCATTTATAAATCTTTCTAAATCTTCCATTTTATCAATCTGCTTTTAATACTTGGCACATACAAAAAAGAAAAGAAAACCATTATAACTATTAAAGATAATTATAAATTACCAAATTGATAGTAATTACAATTAGTATTAAGTCAATATCCAATAAGTCATTTATTTTTTTCTGGCTCCATTTTTAAGCCATCTAAAATGACACTATAAAGGGTTCTAAAACTTTGTATCGTGATATTTCCCATCATTAACTGTCTCCATTAGAATTTGCCAAATGACTTATTAAATCTGTGGGCTTAAGTTTTTCCACAGCTGGTATGATTTCTCTGACTGTGTGGTTGTTTCAGGCATTTGGGTGCCAAATGTTAGGCTTTTGTTTTGTTTTGCTTTAACAAAAATCTCAATTATTTGATTTTATCAATGAAGGCCCAGAGTCAGACGCTGAGTCGAAATCCTGCTAGCTCATAGAGGCAGAGAAAGCACACAGCTGATCTTCTTCTACAGCTGAAGACCCAAAAGAAAGCTATCAAAAACCCCTCAAATTAAATGTCCCTGCATTCTACTTCTTGTGAGTCTCCCTGTCCTCCTAACTACCTCTTAATAATCTTATTTTCAATTCCTGTTAACAGATTGTCTGCTCCACCTCTTGACATATATTTGATTTTACTTAATACTGTTTGCCACATTCAAGCAAAAAGCTCTTGGATTAAGGGTTTAACGATGAGCCACACCACAAGGAAAAGTAGGTTTGCCAAGTAAATAACATAATCTCTGAGTTCACAGTATTATTAAATATCATGTAACACATATGGGTGCTGTCAATTGAACTCAGGTCCGCTGGAATAGCATCCTGTGCTTCTAACTGCTGAGCTATGTTTCTCTAGCTCAGAGAAACTAACTTTACAATGAAACCTGTTATGGCACCCAGGAAAGAGTTTGTAATTTTAAGATATAACCTAACATAATAGGGCAGTCTATTAGAATACTATAGATAGAAATAGGACTGTTTAATTTACTTTTAAACTTTAATAGATATATCACAATATGTCTATGTAACAGAAGAATAAGATAGAAAAAATAATGAGTTTCTGATTCTTCATGGGGATCTGTAGACACTATTATTTAGAATGCAGAGAAGTATCATTGGCAACAAAAATATGATCAGCAGAATTTCCAGACAAAGCTCATAACCTCACAAGTTTCAGTCCCAGAACTGTTAGTGTGCTTGGGTCCATCCTCAGGGTGAGGGGGGTGCTGAGAAAGGCAGGAATGGGGACAGTGCTACTCTAGTAGTGCCTCAGACTCAGTAGTGGATGAAAGGTATCAGTTCAAGTGCTCTCTTTACTCAAGGATTCTCATCATTCTTCCTTCCTCCTTTTTTAAATTCTCTTTTCTTACCCCTTTGACTTCTCTCCTCTCATTTTTTTTACCTTCTCTGAACCAGAGAGTCTCAATCCAGCCTTTATTTTTTTTCTTACTATTTGTTATTATTAACATCATCAATGCTTTCATTGTTGTTAATGGTTTTATTTTTTCAGAAATTCTCAAATTTACATAAATTGTATAAGTCCAGATCATTAATTCTAAACTCTGCTTCCATAAGACAGAAAATGAACAGAAAGACAAAGCACATTTCCTTACAGGTTTACATATCCTGTTCTTCATGGGTAGTTGGGCGTAGCTCTTGTGGTTTCTTAGTACAGCAGACCGAAGTCTTATACATTAAGTAACTTCCATGTATAAACAGAAAGGTGACAGACTACTAAAGTTAAAATGTTTTCTTACAAAGGTTTTAAAATTTATACAAGTAAAGCAGCTAGCTTTATCTAATATCTCTCCAGGCATTGTCAACTCCAATTCTTCAAGTAAGTAGGAGAACGAAATACTAACTATTTTATGTTTATATATCATCTTTTAATTCTCTAGTCTTTATTTTCTCATCATAACAATTCCATAGCCTCATGTACTCTTCTTTTAATACAATTTATTCCTAAATCATATACAAATCTTTCTCCTATAAAATGAACCCAACTATCATTCACTTGTATTTTTTAAATTCCTACTTTTTCCTATCCATGTATTTTCTTCTTGAGACCAATTTAACTCTCTGTGTTTCATGTTCCCAAGTTTACCCTGTTTAAATAATGAAGTAGCCATTGGACCTGAGGGTACATTTATCTCCCTATAATTCCTAATTCAAGGCTAAGTCTGACAATGAACTATTTCACAAAGAAGAATCTAGGCTTTTATGGTCTTTATGGTTATGTTATCTAGAACCTTTCCCATGGCCCTAAAGGCCAAGTGAAAGTCCTATTCTTCATTGTCTACTGCCTCATTGCCACCTCCATTCTCATTACTGAAAACCTCATCTGTTTCATGTATTATAACATGAATAGCTTTGAGAAATGGGAAAAGTGTATTTTGCAGAAAGAAAGATTCAAAATAAAATAGAAACAAGTCATCTTCAGGACAACAAGAGCAATTACCACAGTTTACAATTATGGGATCAGTGACCTTGTGATGCTCCAGGAGCAGGAACTTTGTCACAGCTCCCCATACACAGCCATACCAGACCCAGCCTTACTGCATGTAAATGTGGAAGATTACCCTCTGGAGGTGGCTAGTGATGTTTGAGAGGTGAGTCCTGGCAAAATCCTTTAGATATTTGAAGATGTACCCAGAAAGGAGATTGTGGGACTCAGTCTCCATTTTCTTCCCTTGTCTTGGTCTTCTCACTGTGATGTAATGGACTTATTTATTTTATATACTTCTATTCCTACGTTATGTCATGGATGCAAGGCAATATACCATTCACTATGCTCTGAAGTTATGAATCAAAATAATAATTTCCTATTAAAAAATAACACAAAGAGAGGGGGGGAGAGAGAGAGAGAGAGAGAGAGAGAGAGAGAGAGAGAGAGAGAGACTAAGCAGTTGGTTTGAATATTGATTTGGTGACTTTTAAAATATTGTCTTATACTCAATCCAAAAAAGGTTTTATTTTTTTATTACTTTATAAAATAATATAGTATCTCCATTTTAAAGATTTCTTTTAGTTTTCTTTTTTTATTGGATGTTTTATTTACATTTACATTTCATATGTTATCCCCTTACCCCATCCCCCACCCACCCAGGAACCCCATATCCCCTCACCCCTCCTAGTGCTTCTCTGTGGATGTACCCCTACCTACCCCCCCTCCCGCCTCCCCACCCTCAAATTCCCACCCCCTGGGGTGTCCAGCCTTCATGAAACCAAGGATCTCTTCTCCCACTTATGCCCAGCAGGGCCCTCCATCCTTGCATATACAGCTGAAGCCATGGATCCCTTCCTAAGTGCTCCCAGGCTGGTAGATTAGACCCTGGGAGCTCTGGTTGGTTGGTATTGTTGCTCTCCTCATGGGGCTGCAAACCCTTTCAGCTCCAACAGTCTTCACTCTAACTCCTCCATTGAGAACCCCATGATCAGTTCAATGGCTAGCTGTGAGCATCTGCCTCTCAATATGTCAGACTCTTGAAGACCTCTGAGGAGCCATCTATATCAGGCTCTTAGCAGCATGCACTTCCTGACTTCCACATCAGCATCTACCTTTGGTGACTGTGCATGGGATGGATACTCAGGTGGAATGGTCTTCAGAAGGCCCCTCCTTCAGTTTCTGTCCCTCACTTTGTCTCCATATTTGCTCCCTTTAGTATTTTGTTGCTCCTTCTAAGAAGGACCAAAGCACTCCCACTTGGTTTTCCTTCTTCATGAGCTTCATGTGGCCTATGAGTTGAATCTTGGGTATTTCAAGGTGATTCTATTTTTTAATTGAGCTGCCAAAAGGGGGTATAACTGTCAAACAGATTTGGTTGCCCTGAAGGAATGTGTGACCTTTTTTTGGGTACATTTTGTGATAAAAGCAGAACCCAGCAATGCAGATATCTGGAGAAATGCTGGCATATTTAAAGACTGAAGAGCAAAACACTTAATAAGAGATGGGCTTTCCAAAAACTAACCTATAGAACTTTTGCACATGATCTCTACGTTCGGGACATAAAAATTTAGACGCTTTCTGAAACAAAACCCATAAAAAATCATCTACAACTTCTGTTTTCTAATACAAATAGGTGGCTGCTGAAATTTTAAAGTGGCATTTTATTAGCTCTGTCTATGTGTTGTCTCCTATTTTGACTCATGTTTCCTATTTAAATTCACTTTACTCTGGGACCTCTCATGATTAGAAGCAAAAACCTAGTCATGTTTGTTGATGCAGAAAACCATACATACAGCCTTCTTTAAGTCCACGTAGCAACTAACAGGTCACCATTGTATTCAAATAAGCCATGAAAGTTTTGTCTGATATCTCCCGATGCCATTTTATCATCTCCAAACTGTCCATGGGAGCATCCTGTTTAATCAGTACACTTTTCTAGAACAACATAAAATATTTCCTATCTTCATTTAGAGTAATAAAAGCCAGTCAATTTCCTCTTATTTCCTTTTCCTCTAAGACAGTAACCTTCCTACCACTTCTCCCATTTCTTAATTCACCAGCTCTGGTCTAATGTCACAGAATATTTTTCTCCTGTAACACTGTTTTATTTCCTTTTAAGGAGCAAAATCTTCCATCTTTTTTTTTTCTTTAGTGGATGGATAAACTCCTTATCTCCTGCTCAGTATCCTGCCACTATGATGTCACTATGACCTGGTCTTGGAAATACCTCAAATAGAATATATTGGGTTTGTTGCCTGGAACTCACTATCTAAGATTTAAGATAGCTGATAGCCTAACTTCTAGTTTAATTAGTTCTCAACTTAAAAACTTGTGATGGAATTATTATCTAAAATCTACCTTTAAGCTGTTTTTTTTTCAGGTAACTTTAATGCTGTGTTTTTATTTGATTCTTAATCACAACAGCTGTTCAACATGTGTTTGTTGTATATCTCAGCTATAGTAATGAATCCATCATAAATCTCACTGGGTAAATAAAATCTCCCATGCTCATCAACATGTTTTCAATAACTACAAATATTTTTGAGACATCATGAGACATCATGATGTTAAATAATTATCTGTGAGGTAATACATAAACACATGAATAAAAACATTGTTCTCAGTATTATTTGAAACACTCATGAAGAAACACTTTCTTCTTTTCAAATTGTAGTAACATCCATGTCAAGAATATGTACAAGATCCATGATTAGAACAATAAAAATTTAAAGGAATTTTCTGTTTAAAAAGTTTAATAATAAGATATACTTCACTGATTGTGGCAATTTCAATTGCCTTTTCAAATTAATTTGGATAAGTGTTTTACATTAATAATGTCCTCTGTAAAAACAACTTTTATACTCTAGGAGAAATTTAAAATGCTTCCAGACATTATTTAGGGGGGAAAAGGCCCAATTCCCCAAATTCCTTTGAAGCTATCTGATATTCTATGTAAATTTTTATCACTTCTCTCAATTCTTTTGCCCACCATGTCTAAAATATTTATTCCTAAATTTGTTGAAAGTTTTCTTGGCTAATATAGCCAGTTATTTAATAATATCATTACTTTTCTTAAATCAGCCTGTTTTTGTTGTTGTGGTTTTTATTTTTTATGTGAAATTATCTGCTATTTTTCTTTTCCTGAGATACAACACCACATGACAAAACCAGTGTATCAATGTTAGTGTTTAATGGGACTTACAGTTTGAGAAGTTTAGAATGAACAATGTCCCAAATGAAGACATAGCTGCAAGAACACCTAAGAGTTCACATTTCAAACTGCAAGTAGAAGGTAGAGAGTGGACTAAGAATTACAGGAGGCTTTACAAACCGCAAAGCCAGCCTTTGTGAAAACCCGTATTAACCATTATACTTATTATTCTTCAAAATCTTGAGTTAGAAAACTGTTTTGTTACTGTCTTCATTTTATTCCAAATTTTGCCATTTAAGTTTTAAATAAAGATGATACAGTGTAGATGATAGTATTTGTCTAGCTTTCTAAGTTCAAGGCATAGCTGTCCTTTTCATGTTATATAATTTGAAAGAAAGTAGTCTACTGTTCAACTGCTTCGCTTATTAAATAATTTGAATGGGCATCTTACCTTTATGCTTTTTACTGTGTCTCTCTCCACTTTGTGCTCTCATTTTCGTTTTCATCAAAACACTTATCAGTATCTACAAATACATGAAAATTCAGCATTTGTTCCTGGTAGGACTATTGTACAATAAAATCAAAGACTGGAAAATTTTACCCCCACAGTATAATTAATATTTTATTTGCAATTGTGATGCTTTATAAAGAAGTTCTAGGGTGATATCAGCATATACTTGTTTTTCAATATTCCATCTTAGATCATTATTTTGTAACCAACTGCCTTAACCTTTGTGTTAGATTTTATGAGAATAAATGTTCAAATATATTAGAAAACATCTAAAGGAGAATACGAAGGTAAGATGCTAAGACTTTACAAGCATTTTAGGATAGTTCAAACTCTTTTAAAGAATCAATAACAGCTTTGTACTTCCACAGAATGGGGGAAATTCAGTTTGAAAAACATTTCTTACAGTTTGAAGGCCTCCCAGGAGATCTGCTACATGAAGGGAAATAGATAATGAACCCTCCAAACAAGGCAGGACCTGGGAACCACTAATGGCCCAGCATACTTAGAAAGAATCCACACCCCGTACCAGCCCAATTTTCATCCACTTTCCAACCTGTGCTAGAGCAGATCATTAGCTTGACTGCTCCTCTGAAGACCCTGCAGTCTGAAGACCTCCCAGAAGACCTACAGCAAACAAGGGACACAGGAGGCAGGCTCCAGACAGAGATACCAAGGCCAGTTAACACCAGAGATATCTAGATGGCAAGAGGCAAGCATAAGAACATGAGTAACAGAAGCCAATATATTTTGGCATCATCAGAACCAAATTCTCCCACCACAGAAAACCCTGAATATACCAACACACCTGAAAAACAGCTAACCTAAAATCATATCTCATGAATATAATAGAGTCCTTTAAGGAGGAAATAAATAACTCATAGGAAGAAATGCAGAAAAACACAGGTAAACAGTTAGACACCCCCAAAAGAGGAAAAAAATAATCCCCTTAAAGAAATATAGAAAAATTCAATCTAAAAGGTGAAGGGGTTGAACAAAGTGGTCCAAGACATAAAAATCTAAATAGAAACAACAAAGAAAACACATATGAAGGCAACTCTGGAAATGAACAATCTAGGAGATAGGTCAGGAGCTAAAGATGCAAGCATTAACAACAATACAAGAGGTAGAAGAGAGAATCTCAAGTGTAGAAGATATTTTAGAAGATACTGATAAAATGGTCAAAAAATTAAAAGTATAAAATACTCCTAACCCAAAACATCCAGGAAATCCAGGACACAATGAAAAAGCCAAATCTAAGTATAATAGAATCCTCACATGTGATAGAGGACTAATATTCAAAATATATAAAGAACACAAGAACCTAACCACCAAAAAAAACCAAACAACCCAATCAAAAAACGGAGTTTAGAACTAAATCAAGAATTTGCAACAGAGGAATCTCAAATGGCTGAGAAACACACAAAGAAATGTTCAAAGTCCTTAGTGTTCAGAGAAATGCATATCAAAACAACCCTGAGATTCCACCTTACACCAATCAGAATGGCTAAGATCAAAACCTCAGGTGACAACACATGTTGGTGAGATTACAAACTGGTACAACCACTGTGGAAATCAATCTGGAGGTTCCTCAGGAAATTGATAATAGGTCTACCTGAAGACCTGCAATACACTCTTAGGAATATACCTACAAGGATACATGTTCCACTGTGTTCATTACAACCTTGTTTCTGATAGCCAGAAGCTGGAAACAACCAAATGTCACATGACAGAAGAATGGATACAGAACATGTGGTTCTTTTTTTTTGCCAATGGAATACTACTCAGCTATTAAGAACAAGGACATCCTGAGTTTTGCAGGCAAGCTGATGAAACTAGATAATATCATCCTGAATAGGTAACTCAGACCCAAAGGTACATGCATGCACTCCCTAATAATTGAATGTTTGTCAAAAAGAAAGAAAAAAGAAAGAAAGAAACAAAGAAAGAAACAAAGAAAGAAACAAAGAAACAAAGAAAGAAAAAGAAATACAGAATACCTAAGATACAGTAAACAGAACTCAAAAAGTTAAAGTTGAAGGGCCCAATAGAGGACTCCACAGTTCCATTTGCAAGGGAGAAGAAAGCAGTCACAAGTGGGGAGAGAGGGAGAGACCTGGGAAGAAAAGTGTACAGGGAGAGGAGAGAGGGGAATCTAATCTGGTGTTCGGTGAAGGAAAAAGACTGAAGCCCTGAGGGCCAGCAGAAAGAATGGAAACAGGCAACCTCAGGAGATAGGAGGTTGGGGGTACCCTCCAGAATGCACTAGAGACCTGGGGGGTGAGAGACCTTCAGAACTCAAAGGGAAGGACCTTAAATGAAATGTCCAACACTGGAGAGAGGAAACTTATAGAGCTCGCCTCCAGTAGAAAGACAGTAAGTCAAGAAAGGGAGGAAGTTTCTATCCCACAGTCAAAACTCTGACCCATAATTGTTCCTGAAAGATCTACAGGGATAGAAATAAAAAGGAGCCTGAGGAACAGAAGGTCCACTGACAGACCTAAAGTGAGATTCAGTTCAAGGGAGGTTCCAAGGCCTGACACTATTACTGAGGCTATAGAATGCTCACAAAAAGGGATCTATCATGACTGCCCTCTGAAAAACCCAACAAGCAACTCGAAAATTCAGATGCAGATAGTTGTACCCAACCAATGGACAGAAGCTGCTGATGCCTGTGGTTGAATTAGGGTAAAGTTGGAAGAAGATGAAGAGGAGGGTGACCCTGTAGGAGGACCTGCAGTCTCAATTAACCTGGATCCCCCAGATCTCTCAAATACTGGACCACCAACCAGACAGCATCCACCAGCTGATGTGAGGCCTTCAACACATATACAGCAGAGGACTGCCGGGTCTGGATTCAGTCAGTGAAGATGCACCTAACCCTCAAGAGACAGAACGCCTTACAGAGTTTAGAGTTCTGGTGGTGTGGGGGCTGGGGAGTAGTGACATCCTCATGGGAACAGTGTTAGGGAAGAGATATGCGATTTGGAACAGTTTGGAGGGTGGACTTGGAGGAAAATAAATCTGGAGTGTAAATAAATAAATAAATAAATAAATAAATAAATAAATAAATAATTAAAAAATAAGAAAAATAGAGGAGAATGAAAATTCTCAGCTCAAAGAACTAAAAAATGTCTTCAACAGAATCATAGAAGAAAACTTCCCATCCTAAAGAACGTGATGGCAATTAATGTACAGGAAACATTTAGAACACCAAATGATTGGAACAGAAAAGTAAATCATCTTGTCACATAATCTTCAAAACACCAAATGTACAGAACAAAGAAACAATATTAAAAGTTGTAAGGAAAAACAAGCCATGCAACATATAAGGGCAGACCTATCAGAATTATACTCAACAGAGACCCTAAAAGCCAGAAGAGCCTGGAGAGGGCATTTAGAACCTAAGAGAACACAAATGCCAACCTAGGGTACTATACCCAGCAAAGCTCTCAATTATCATAGATAGAGAAACAAAACTATTCAAGGGCAAAACAAAATTAAAACAAAATCTATCTTTCAATCAAGCCCTACAGAGGGTTGTTTTTGTTGGTTGTTTTCTTTTTTATTGGATATTTTAATAATTTACATTTCAGATGTCATCCCCTTTACTCATTTCCCAACCAGAAGCCCCCTATCCCATCCTCCCTCCTCCTTTTTGCTTTTATACCATTTTAATTACATGTAATTATTAAGGTCAGTTCTAGATTGACTAACTAACAATACAATAGATGCAAGTAGTCAAGGAACAAGCAAGACAATAAACACAAATAGTCAACGATCAAGCAAGGCAATAAACATAGTCTCATGATCAAACCCTTGATTGATCACTGTTTCTAAGGGCTTATCAGGATGACCAAAACATCTGAGCCTATTTCCCTGTCTTAGCCGAAAGTCATCTTCATGCCTAAAGCCTACTTCTTTGTTTTAGCCTAAGATTTATATTCCTGCCTGGAATTACTTCTCTGTTCTAGACTAAGATTTAGATTCCTTCCTGAAAGTACTTCTTTGTTTTAGCCTAATGTCAGATTCCTGCCTGTATCTCATATCCTTGTCCTTGGCCAATGTTATATCCCTGACAACAAACAAACAAACAAACAAAACAAAAACAAAAAAACAAATACAAAGTGCTCCATTTTTACCCCTTTTTAATTTTGTGAACAAGATTGAGCATGTCTTAGGTCATTCTGATAAAAATGTCTTCCTTACCCATCTCCCCACCCTCTGGAATATCCAGCCTTCATAGGACCAAGGACCTCCTTTCCCACCAATGCCTAGCAAGGCCATCCTCCACTATATATACAGCAGGAGCCATGGTTCCCTCCATGTGTGATCCCAGGCTGATGGTTTAAACTCTGGAAACTCTGGTAAGATGGTATTGTTGCTGTTTTTAAGCATGATGGAGAAGGACACTTCATATTCACCAAAGGAAAAATATTCCTAGAGAAAGACTCAATTCTTAATATCTATGCTGTAAATGCAAGGACATTCACATTTATAAAAGAAACTTTACTAAACCTCAAAATACACATAGATCCACACATAACAAAAGTGGGAGACATTAATACTTCACTCTCACCCATGGGCAAGTAACTAAAACAGAAACTAAGCAAAGACACTGAATCTAATAGAGGTTCTGAACCAAATGGATTCAGTAGATACATACGGAACATTAACCCTAAAACAAAAGAATATACCTTCTTCTCAGCAAGTAATGGTACCATCTCCAAAATTGGCCATATAATTGGTTGCAAAACAAGCCTGAACACATAACAGAAGGTTGAAATAGTCTCATGCATCCTATCAGATTACCATGGACTAAAGCTAGATTTCAGTAACATCAAAAAACAAGAAAAACACCCACATACCCATGTAACCTGACCAACTCTCTACTCAATGATAACTTGGTCAGGGTAAAAATAAAGGAAGAAATTAAAGATCTCCTGGAATTTAATGAAAATGATGAGACAACATACCCCAATTTAAGGGAAACAATAAAAGGAGTGCTAAGATGAAAATTCATAGCACTAAGTTCCCTCTTAAGGAAATTGGAGAGATCCTACACTGTAGCAGGATATTTTCCTGCTGCTGCTGCTGCTGCTGCTGCTGCTGCTGCTGCTGCTGCTGCTACATTGTTTGCAGTGGCGCTAATGTGGGAGTAGCTAATGTGGGAGAAGCAAAGAGAGAGAAGGAAAGGAGGAGGAGGAGATGGAGGGGAGGAGATGAACAGCCAGGGAGAACTACCTATGGATCCACAACAGTCCTGGGTAACAATTTACATCTTAGGTTTAGATATGTGTGGGCATCTTGTTAATTGAACATTTCCAAATATATAAATATTTGATAGCCATTAAATATTAAGAGTCTTCATTTTACCGGGTACCGCGAGATTGTGGGTATTATCTAGACTCAGCCAAACATTGTGGACAGCGTGGTGAATTAGATGATCTAGCCACCATGATGGCATCTAGTAGGTGCCAGAGCCGGTGCTTCAAGCTGGCCACAGCCAAGGTCTGAGCCAAGCAGTGGCAGGAACACACAGCTGCTCTTGGCCTCTGTCCATGTCTAGTAAGGAATATGACGGCTGTTTGAGAACAAGCCAGACCACATGCTGCCTTTTTAAATATTACCCTCAACACTACACTAACAACTTAACAGTATACCTGAAAGCCCTAGAAGAAAAATGATGCAAACACACTCAAGAGGAGTAGATGGCAGGAAATAGTCAAACTCAGTGTAAAAATCAACCAAAAAGAAACAAAGAGAGAGATACAAGGAATGAGCAAAATCAAAAGCTGGTTCTTTGAGAATATCAACAAGATAGATAAATACCCTAGCCAATCTAACTAAAGTCCACAGAAATAGTATTCAAGCTAACAAAATCAGAAATGAAAATGGATACATAACAACAGAAAGTCAGGAAATTCAAAAAATAATTAGATCATACTATAAAAACCTATACTTAACAAAAATGAAAAATCTAGATGAAATGGATGATTTTCTAGACAGGTACCATGTACCAAAGTTAAATCAAGAGCAGGAAATTACCTAAAGAGGCCCATATCCCCTAAAGAAATAGAAGTTACTAAAAACATCCAAATAAAAAAAAAGCCTAGGGACTGATGGGTTTAGTGCAGAATTCTACCAGACATTCAAAAAAGAGCCAATACCAATACTTCAAAGTATTCTAAAAAATTGAAACACAGGAAACACTACAAAATTTATTCAATGATGCCAAAATTACACTGATACCTAAATCACACCCAAAAAAAGAAACTTCAGACCAATTTCATTTATAAATAGTGATCCAAAAATACTCAGTAAAGTTCTATCAAACTAAATACTAGAACACATCAAACCATCATTCAACACGATCAAGTAGGCTTCATCTCAAGGTTGCAAGGTTGGTTCAATATAGGAAAATTCATTAATGTAGTCCACTATATAAACAAACGCAAAGAAAAATTCACATGATTATTTCATTGGATGCTCAAAAAGCATTTGACAAAATATAACACCTCTCATGTTAAAAATATTGGAGTGATCAGGAAGTCAAGGCTCATACCTAAACAAATAAGACAACATACAACAAACCAACAGCCAATATCAAATTAAGTGGAAAAATACTTAACATAATCCCACTAATATCAGGGACAAGACAAGGATGGACACTATACCCATATCTGTTTAATATAGTGCTTGAAGTACTAGGTAGAGCAATAAGACAGCAGCAAGTGATCTAGGGGATACAAATTGGCAAAGAAGAAGTCACAGTATCACTATTTGCAATGATATGATAGTTTACCTAAGCAGCCCCCAAAATTATACCAAAGAACTTCTCCAGCTGATAACTTCAGGAAAGTGACCAGATGTAAAATTAACTCTAATAAATCAGTAGCCTTTCTTTATACAAAAGATAATTGGAATGAATATGAAAATAGGGAAATAATACCCTCCTCAACATCATATATAATATAAAATATCTTGGGGTAACTCTAACTAAAGAAGTAAAAAGTGTATATGAAAACCCTTCATGTCTCTCAGGAAAGAATTAGAAGAACTCAGAAAATAAAGAGGCCTCCCATGTTCATGGATTGGTAGTATTAACTTAGTAAAAATGGTCATCCTACCAAAGGCAATCTATAGATTCAATGCAATTCCCATCAAAATTCCAACACAATTCTTCAAAGACATGTAAAGAGCATTTCTCAATATCATGTGGAAAGACAACAAAACCCAGGATAGTGAAAACAATTCTTAACAGTAAGAGAACTTCTGGGGAAATTGCCATCCCTGATCTCAAGCTATACTACAGAGAAATAATAATAAAAATGTTATTAATACATAGATGGACATGTTGACTAGCAGAATAGAATTGAAGACCTGGAAATAAAACCACACACTTGTGGACAGTTGACCTTTGACAAAAATATCAAAAATATACAATTGATAAAAGATAGCATCTTCAATAAATGGTGATGGTCTAACTGGCTGTCTGTATGTAGAAAAATGAAAATAGAATCATACTTATCACCTTGCACAAAGCTCAAGTCCAAGTAGATCAAGGACCTCAACATAAAACTATATACACTGAATTTAGTAGATGAGAATGTAAGAAAGAGCCTCAAACTCATTGACACTGGGGGTAAGGGTGGGAGTAAGTTTCCAAAACAGATCTCCAATGACTCAGGCTACAAGAACAAGAGTTGATAAATGGTACCTCATGAAACTGAGAAGCCTTTGTAAAGCAAAGTACATATTCAATAGGACAGATTAGCAACCTACAAATTGGGAAATAATCTTCACTAAACCCACATCCAATGTAAGACTAATATCCAAAGTATGTAAGGAACTCAAGAGTCTAACCACTAAAAAAACCACGCAACCCAATAAAAAATGGGGTATAGAGCTAACAGAAAATTAACAGCAGAGGGAACTCAAATGGCCGAAAAGCAATTAAAGAAATGTTGAAAATTCTTAGTCATTGGGGAAATACAAATCAAAACAACCCTGTAATTCCACCTTATATCAATTAGAATGGCTAAGATAAAAATGTTTGCTGACAGCATTTGTTGGGGAGGATGTGTGAGAAGAGGAACACTCTTCCATTGCTGGAGGAATTGCAAACTGGTACAGTCACTCTGGAAATCATCTTGATGTCCCTCAGAAAATTGGAAATAGATCTACCTATAGATGCAGCTATACCACTCTTGGGCATATACCCAAAATATGTCCCACCATGCTACAAGGACACGTGTTCCATTCTAATCATAGTAGCTTTATTTCTGATAGCCAGAAACTGGAAACAACCCAGATGTCCCACAAGGGTAGAAAGGATACAGAAAATGTGATTTACAATTTGCACAATGGGATACTACTCAGCTGTTAAGAATGAGGACATCATGAGTTTTTCAGGCAACTGGATGGAACTAGAAAATAGCATTATGAGTGAGTTAACTCAGATCCAAAAGGACATGTATAGTATGTACTCACTGAATATTAGCCAAAAATTCAGAATACCCAGGTTACATTTCACAGAACTCAAGAAGATTCACAAGTAAAGATGCCTCAGTTCCACTTGGGAGGGAGAAAAAAAAGCTATCACAGGAGTGGTAGGAGGGAGGAAGGGTCCTGGGTAGGAAAGGGGACAGGGAGGGGAAGAGGGGAACTAGATCAGGTATTGGCTAGGGGGGTAAGATTACTGAAGCCCCGAGGGCTAGCAGAAAGAATGGAAATAGACAACCTCAGGAGGTAGGAGGTGGGAGTACTCTATAGAATATATCAGAGACCTGGGAAGTAAGATACTCTCTGGATTCAATTGAAGAGACCTTAGTGAAATGCTCAACAGTAGGGGAGTGAATTTGTAGAGTTCACCCCCAGTAGAAAGACAGGGCATCAGTGAGGTATGGGGTTGCCATCCCACAGTCAAAAACTCTGACCCAGGATTGTTCCTGTGTAAAAGAACTACATGAACAAAAATGGAGAAGAGATTGAGGTAAAGGTGGTCCAGTGACTGCCCAAATTGGGATCCATCTCAAGGGGGGACTCCAAGACCTGACTCTATTACTGATGATGCTATTGTATACTTGCCGACAAGTGCCTAACATGGTTGCCCTCTGAGAGGCCCAACAGGCAGCTGACCAAGACAGATGCAGATAATTATATCCAACTAATGGACAGAAGTCAAGGACCTCTATGGTTGAATTAAGAAACTCTGGAAGAACGTGTGGAGGAGAGTGATCCCATAGGAAGACTAGCAGTCTCAATTAACCTGGATGTCAGAGATCTCTCAGACACTGAGTCACCAAGTGGACAGCATGCACTAACTGGTCTGAGGCCCTGGACTCTTATAGAGCAGAGTACTGCCTGGTTTGGCCTCAGTGAGAGAAGCATCTAACCCTTGAGGTACTTGAGGCCCTAGTTGTGGGGATGCTTGGCGGGGTAGGGGATGGTGGGGACATTTTCTCAGAGACTGGGAAGTAGTAATGGGATGAGGAACTGTTGGAGGGCTGACCAGGAAGAGGATAATGACTGGACTGTAACAAAAGATTAGACAATTAAAAATAAATGAATTAATTAAAAAATTTTAAATTAGAAAACATTTCTTGTCTGTATTGATATGATTTTATTTTTACTGTCATTTTAATAGTAGAAAATTTTCAATGTTGATTTATTCTCAGTTTGCTTCATGTATTGTTTCAGTGTCAAGTATATGTATCATGTATTTTACACTTTCAAGTGATTATTGATCTTTTCTGAGTTTTAAGTGTTTTTTGTTAATATGTACTTTATGTGTAAAGTTCTCATCAGACATATTTTTGCATGTCTTCCTGTTTGTATGCTTTAACTTTTCTATTCTCAGCAGTTTTCTCCAGAGTAAGTGTTTTGAATTTTATCTCAGTAAAACTTAATAAATTTGTTTAATTTGCATCAGTAAATTCATAAAGTAATATAAAATTATATAATATAATATGCTAATTTCTCTTTCTAGAATTTTTCAGTTTTATGTTTTATATTTAGACACACTCTTCATTGTGTTGTTTCATACTAAAATATGGTAGCTGTTTTTGTATCATTGTCTAATTGTCCAGACTCCCTATTGAAAACCAGCTTTGCTCATTTCTTAGTGATTTTCTCTCTTCTGAATCCATTATTGGCTTGCCTTTTGTGTCTTATAATCCACATGTATTCTCTTTCAAAAATAGAATTTTATGTCATAATTCCAGCTTCAAAACACACAGGCAACAAGCATAGACCAACACACAAACATATTTACACAGATACAGAGAGAGAGAGAGAGAGAGAGAGAGAGAGAGAGAGAGAAGAGAATACAAGGCTTCTGTCTCATGTTCACTTTATTCTTATGGTTTATGTTGATTATTCTTGATCTTTTTCATTGAAAATTTTGTACTAGTTTGTTTATATTTATGATAAGATTTTTAATTTGACATCTGAAAAATGTTGAACTTGTTACTGTTAATGTTCCAGTATTGTGACCAAGTAAATACTTGACAGGAAAAATAGAAAAGTTTTCACAGTTTCAGAGGGTCCACTTCATGGTTTCTTGATCCCCATACATTTAGGTAGAATATGTAATTAGAGGGACATGGAAAAATAAATTGGTCCACTTTACGGCTAATCAGGAACCAGAGGACATGTCAGGAAAGACAGAAGCATGCTATGTGTCGATCCTCAATGACTTCGTTTAGTTTGCCCCCACTTCTGAATATTTCTAAAACCATTCAAATAAGCACCAGCACCATACTTTCAGCTCATGAAGTATATACATCATAGCCAAACTACCACAAGACCTAAATTTGTGAGACAAACTGAGTGGTCTTTCTACTTCCTTGAGTCTTAAGATGAAGATACAAAATATCTTCTCATTTATATAGAACATTGACCTTGTTTTACTTTATTTCATAGTTGAACAATACAAAATTCCCCTAATGACTAGTGATTTCTGTGTTAAATTTCCTACCCATTTGTCCTGCATTATGAGCAGGTTTATGCCCCTAGTTAAATTACATTCCCATTTGATCGACAAAACACAAATAGAAAAACAATAGAGATTATTTTACTAAGAAATCTACAATGGTTTTCTCAGTATATTCTTTATAACTTAATAATTGTTTCTAACATTTAGATCAAATTGTTATCCAATTATTATCACAAAGCAGCCATCTGCCTCTAATGCATATTGAAATGCAGTTTATTTTTGAATAAATAAAATGAGCACTCTGATAGGAATGAAAAAATTAAATTCTTATAGATTGTTATGAAACTCACAATAGAAACTGCAGTATTATACGTGAAATAATCTCTAAGCTAACTCCTGCAATGGTATTCTATAATGTCTTAAACTAAGTTTTTGCTTTCATAGGCTAATATATTTGCAGAAAAGTGATATGTAAGACTATTGACCATGCTATTATAATGTAAATAATACAATTAAAATTATTTTATTTAAATCTCTAACAGTGCAATGAAGACAAAAAGAGGAATGTGATTCATAGTGGAAAAGTGAACTGCTCTTGGAGCTTTAAGGCTACTTATGTACCATTCTTTGTGGTGCAAAGAATGTCAGAACTTTGGATTTTTCATCAGTTTTGTCCAACAAGCTTGTAGAATTACACGTTCTGATTCTACGTTTATTGCTAAGGGACATTGGGAATGGATTCCATTTTATGATTCCAGTTATCAGAGCAGACTTGTCATTTTCTTCAGCTACACATTTTGTCTGCAGTCTTCACAGTCTCGAAACAGTGTTATCTCCCTAGCCTGTTGTCATAGGCCATTGGTCTAGCAGAAAGCACACTATCCATCTAAACACAATAACAAAGAGCG
This sequence comes from Grammomys surdaster, assembly GCF_004785775.1. Classification (NCBI taxonomy): domain Eukaryota; kingdom Metazoa; phylum Chordata; class Mammalia; order Rodentia; family Muridae; genus Grammomys; species Grammomys surdaster. Next base: position 4,262,728 of record NW_021620970.1, read on the forward strand.
GATTACAAAAGAGAAAGATAATTGTCTCAGACATTTTCTTGAGTTTCATTCCCAAAGGCTCTAAACTCAAATATTTCCTGAGTCCATCAGCCAAACCCATGTTGTAAAGCCTGTCATATCAACGTCATAATCTAATCTACAGATAAAAATATGTCCTCTTTAGAGACTTCCTGCATCCTAACATTGTTTTTAATCTCTTTCCTGAGCGTCCTTTATCAATAAAGAAATATCTTGCCAGACTAATTAATTCTTTTACACATGAGCTAAGAATGTTACCACCAGGCATGCCCATAAAATTCAAGAGGCAGTTTGTTCCCTTGGGGACAAGACTTTAGGTATTATTGAATATTGTAAATGTTCTTGTATTTACTCCCTATAAATGTAGTGTGCCTTAATTTACTTTGGAAAACAGAATGTAATCATGAATACATAGCATTTCTTATATTGTTAAAGAAAATTCTTACTGTTAAGTTTATTATAAATGGTCTCAAACACAGTTTTACATTCTAAGAGTGCAGTATGAGAGAATATTTTATATTTGTCCTACAAGAAAAATGTTATTATGAAGCATAATTTTTTTCACTTGTTTTTCCAGTTATTATGTTGACACAATTACAGCCACTTTCTTCTTGTGAAGAAATTAGACTTGCCTTCCTTAATATCTATTCATATCCAGCTAGCCCTCTCATTGGATGAATATGAAAGATTACGTGAAAGAAAAATGCCTGGAGACTACACAAGACAAAGTTATACTGTCTTTAACTTTGCTACTTTATATGGTTCCAGATTCATTTACAGTAGTTTGTCTACTTTGGGATTCTTAGTGTACAAAACAGCTTCATTACCCTCTAATGATGAGTTTTGTCATTTTGCTTGAATCTAGCACAGTGTAGTTTCTTTGTTAGATGTTACCATTGAGAATTTTCTTAATACAAAATGATAAACAAAACATACAGAATACTATATACAAATTCAGAAACAAATTAGAATTCCCTCATGATATTGATAGTGATTCCTAAGTGAAAATTCCCATCTCTTCTTTTAATAGAACAAAGGTGGGCCCTATGCTCCTTGATACCTTACATCCCCATAGCACAATTTGTTAGGTTAGCCCTTGGTTGACTAGAATTTTAAGAATTTAATTTATGATCAAATATTACCTTTAGTTTTATTAAAAATCATAGAATAAGTCAATCAGAAATTGTAGCTATACAGTACTTCTGAAATAAGACACCAAAGGAAGGAAAGAGAAAAGTGTTTTTGGGTAAGAAGAATATGTATATTCTGAGTACACAGCCTTAGATGTCAGATGAAAGGCAGAAGGTGCCCAGGGAACACCTTCTTCATCTGGACATGACTACCAGTCATAAGGCAAATAGTCTCAGTAACACCTGATATTAATAGAGAGGGAGCTAAGAAACTGAGCGAAAATGTCACAGGGTGTCATTATAGAATGAAAGATTGAAACAAGCCATAATTACCCAAAGTTTACAAACAATGAAGTTTTCCCAGACACCAAAGTACTTTTCCATTACTGAATTTACCCTCATTAAACAATGACAATAAACTAAAAAAAAAAGAGTGCCTTGTCATCTTCTCTTTTTAAAGGTAGTCATAAGAGCTGAATATCATTCCATTCCTTAATGTGAAGGACACAAATATTCTACCTTGAGCTGGGAAATGCTTATAATCAGGGGAGAGAAAGCATGATGGTTTGTGTCCAAAGGCTGAAAGTTTTGTATTACTGTGCTCACTTTTTGCTTAGTGGAAACATCCATCAACAAAAGAAAAATGGTAGCTCTTCCTCACAATGACTGAGTTTCATTCACTCCACAGATGAAGATCCCTGTAGGTGTTTATATTCTTATGATTTTAAAGTTGAAGAGTAACAAGAACACAATCCTAAGAATAACAAACACACAAAGAAACTCTATGATTAAAGTGAAGTTGACACATGCCCGATGGCTTGACACTATGCTTTACTTCACATTTTGACATTTGTTACATGACAGTTAAAATAAAGTAAATGCACTTGAATTATCTCTTCCCAGAGCTGATTACATTCCCACAGTATTTCAAATGAATTAACAACCTTCCAAGTCAGATTATCACATACGTCTTTGGATAGCAAAAATACACAAAAATAAAACAAAGAACACTAATTGGTACACTCTCATAATACTGTCAACCCAAAATTATAAACTGACAATATAAACAGTTAGAAAGACATGAAGAAAAATGGTGATTAGTGTTTTGTAACATGTTTATGGTGCCCATATTTTCAAGAATAGTGAACATGGACATCTGTTCAAAGTTCTCTGCAAAGAGTAGACACTTTGTCAAAGAAATGTTTAAGTTCCAAAGAAGCTGGAAGTTTGCTGCATGCTTCGTCCATCTAGCTGTCTTTGTAATTCAGGAGGCTCTCAGCAAAGATTCTATATAGTGTCAAGACATATAAACATTTCAAGTTGTACATTTCTATAGCCAATTAATAGATGCTATTACTGTATTCTTATTTTTTGTCACTAAGCTAATATTTATAAACAAATTTAACAAACCAAAAACCTAGATCATGGATTTAAAAAAAATGGCTCATGAAAACCATTCTAGAGTCCTTAATGTTTAGATTATTCATAATTTTGCTCTCATTTCTGTCATCTGCCCTATCCCACTTTTACAATTTGCCAGTACAATGCATACACTCTTCATGAATATTAAAGATGCATTGATATCAAGCGTTTCAGTATTTCTTCATCCAATAACCTTCTTTTTTGATCTTCAATTATAATTCTGAAAACAGTTCAAAGGAAAAATGATTTTCTTTGTAAGGAAAAAGTCTATGAAGAGACAAAAAGAAATGATCAAAGTTGTTGCTCCTAATACATTTCTGTAAGTGATTAATTTGAAATGTTTCTTTTAATATCAGTTGTGTATAGTAATAGATTTTTATTTTCTTTACTCTTTCTTCACATTGCTTAGTTTAAGACTGGATCAACTAGTGGAACAGGAGGCAGCTGTTTTGGCTAATTTATGTAAATCTGGGAAGCCTTTCTTCATCCATCCTTCAGAGAAATGCATGCACATCTGCTAATTTCCCCTTTCACTTCAAAAATCTTATGTGGATATTTCCTCTTCATTTACCTTCACATAGAAGAACAGATGTTACATGCTTTAAAGAATTAAGATTATTATAAAATCATGCTTTACTGCTATTTTAGCAAGGCAGGGAAGCCATGTTTAGATACTCATGCCTTTTTGAGCAAATCCCTTTGCTGCTAAAATCAGGGCAAAATACTCAGAAAAAGAAGATCTTTGAGCAACTGTGCCATCTGCATAAGAATATTAGCCCTTTGATATTTGTGTTGTGTATTAAAAGAAGGTGATGCCTAAGAAATCATTTTTACTTCAATAACATTCATATGTTTGCACTAACATTGGTTTTGTTACACAGTCCCACTCAGGATGCAGATATTTTAAGCAACTTTTATGAAAATTTTGTGTGATAATATTAACTTATAAGTGCTATTTTATATAATTCTATGTTAAATAATTATAACTGTATACTATTTGGTATATATAATTTCATCCTAACAGTTTATTATTTTCTACAAAATAATTAGGAATCTGTCTAGTAGTTGCAGTGTTATATACTAAGGTAAATTCGTAAAGTTATTACTTCCAGAACCTTGGTGACTTTTAATTCCACATCTGTAATATGTTTGAAGAAGCAATCATCATCAGGACAACTTGGAGACTCAGATTTGAAATTGATGCAAGGTGGTTTATAGTAGGTTCTAACTCCAAATTGGAAAGGTGTGAGTCATCTAAATTATCATTCAAGCATCAATCACAAATAGAGTCTGTTGACAAGTAGAGTAGGGTTCAGCTTCATCCTTCTGCCTGCCAATTAAAAACCAACAAATATCATGGATTAGGAACATAAAGAGTGTGACTGAGAAAAGGGTTTATATTCCAGCTGGTCCTGGTAAAGACTATGTGTGCCTACTAGGTAGTACTTACAGGAATACTAAATTAGTTTCAAGCAGTCTATACAGAGTTTCTGTATATTTGGTTTATGGATTAACTGAAAGCAGTTATCCTTTTAGTTTTCAGAAAGTTGGTAACAGATAACAGCTTAGACTTAAGGGAGGTATAAAAGAAACAAGATTGAAGCTCTTTATAGTTCTCTACACAGTTCATCCCCAAAGCAGACTCAATCAGAGGAGATAAGTCTACCTTTAATATCATTTGAATTACCAATATTTATTAATATTTTGAACTGGACATTTTTACCAATTGATAATGTAAATTAAATGGTAAATGATAGTATAAATGAATACATAATAACATAATCTGTAAAAGAAAATTGATCTTTCTTTACCTTAGATACATATTAGGATCACCTTAGAAGTATTTTTTTAAACCCAAAAATAGAACATGAAATGCTGCAGGCTAGCAGTCTGTGCCTACACTTACTATGATAAGGATGAATGCACCGTAGATATGATTGAAGCTTCTATCAGTCTAAATTACCAGGGTGTGGATAATGCTCACAGTCTTTGTCTCTCAGGCTTTAATTTATTAACATGACATCATCACTTACTTCAGCTGTTTGAAAAAATTTTAATTAAATAGGAAATGGAGTTAAATTAGCTTATTAGATAACTAAAAGTGGAGGTGATACCTGGTTTTTTACTGTATATTATTCAGCAAAACTCACTACTTTTTGATGATTAGAAAATTAGCATGCTGCTGTGCAGGATTATCCTCTGAGTCATACAATACTATCTTGTGGATTTTTACTGTCAGCACTTGTAGAACGTTATTCCAGTTGAACTTGGGGGCACCCTCTTACTCAGTATTCAGCTCTAACTACATGGGCATATGGCCTCAAAAAAGAGAAAGAGTATGTTGATCAGTGAAGACTGACATGTTAGGGCACTTTATTGATATGGCTATGGGAAAGCCATCATCCCATTTGGGTAAAGAGCCAAGTGCACCCCTTTATGCTGGAGCATCAAAACCTCACATATATTTTGTATGTAAAGCCAATTAATTCATTCGTTCCCAACCATGAATGCTGGAGGAATCATATTTCAATTTGTGGTTGGAACCTAAGAAGGAGATACCGATGATACATCTCCTATGGAACGAAACTGCAATAATATGTGGCATTATTATAAATGTCATTTAACTTAATTTTTAAAAGTTTATGTTTTCTACATAATAGGGATACGTAGAAATAAGTGCTATATGTATTGAAGTATATTTATTCTTCAAATACAGAGTTGTAATTTTTAGTTCATGCTGTAGCTAGGAGATAGTTCTTCGTAGATGTTTTCTGAATTATATAGAGGCTGGGAATTTCTAAAATAAACTTTATTATAAAAATAATTGCAAAAAATATTAAACTATTGAAGGATGAATAAATGATTGATACACATTCTATGTTGAAATACTTCATTAGGAATTTAATTAAGACATTAAGAGTCCTTTCCAGAGCCATTAACACACATTTCAGTCTACAGATCAACGGGAAAATATTTGTACAAACTCCATTACAAAGTGACTCTCTTCAGGAAAGATGGGGAGGTAGAATCAGCTACCTTACATAGGTTGCAAGTTCTAGTGTGGATTCTATCAGTTCATGTGTAAGCTGTCTTGTGGGGAAGTAGAAAATAAGAACTATCTGGTTGTTATTAACATACTTTGTGATAATTAGCAGAATGATTAAGGTTTATTGTCTCATAATTTTTGAGGAGGAGAAATATATGCATAAACACACACACATTCAGATGTGTGCATATCTCTATTTAGATCACATACATATCCCTGTTCTGTTGTCTTGAAGCACCCCCTTCCTGACTTCTATGAGAATAGCCTCTCTGCTCCCAAAACCACTCTTCTTAAGTTATGTCTCGATAATTGTCATCAATTAAATGGGTCAGTAGCACCTTCTGCATATTTTTTATGTGTGTTATTCTTCATTATAATGTCAGAATTGAGAATTATTTTTCCTAGAAAAATTCTGTTCTCTCCTTAACTATCACTATAGCTACCAATAAATATAATAGACTGTTTTCAGCATATAACACCATAAAGGAATGAGGACAGAGACAATCAAATTCATATGCTTTATTGATTTGGACAAATTCACAATTCTGCTAGTTACTTTAACATGATAGGGGTGAACTGGCTGCTTGATTGTTAAAGAGTACAAAGTTTCCATTGCTAATCTAAGTTATTTTTATTTTGACTCTCAAACCACACTGGTTTTCATTAAATCAGATATTGATTCACTAGGTGTGTGTGTGTGTGTGTGTGTGTGTGTGTGTGTGTGTGTGTGTGCATGTGTGTGTACCTAGTTGTTGTTTCTCAGTTACCTTGTATTTAAGATTTGGTATTATACTAGCTTGCAAGTTGCCAAGTTGTCTATACTTACTGTCCAGTTAGCTGCAAGGGTTTACCTGTCTCTGACCAACCTTCCCTCATTTTGTGCTATTTTCCCTTGAAATCAAATAGTTTTGTAGTAATTGTATATGAGTGTATATATGTGAAATATTGGAGTACACATGCATAACTACATACAGAAATGAGTATACATGTTCTATGTATCCTATGATCAGCCTTTGAACTTATTCTCATGTGTAGTAATCTAAAGATTAACAAGTTAGAGCAACAGTGGTTGTAAAAAAATATAAATGACAAGAAGAGGAAAAGATTTAACTGTTTCAGTCAGTTTGACTTTTTAAAGTTTGGACGTTTTAAGTTTTTCTTCCACATTAGAGATGAAGCGGGTGAAGTCACCCAATGCATGTGAATGACATGACTGCTTTAGCATCATGTCCACAATGCACTCCACCCTCATTCTCACGTCCTAAATTCCTTTCCTATTCATTGTGAGCTTTTACAGAAAATGACTGCTAATCCATGCAGCACTTTGGCTATTGTGAAGATGCTGGCTATTACAGGTCCACCTATTCTGCATTTTATCTTCTATGATTTTCCTGTAATGACAGCATTGTGAGGCTGTGAGCACATGCCTGAATGTTGCAGGAGAATATATTGGAATTGTTCAAAGCAACTGTGTATGGCAAGTAAGCTTATACCAGATGAGTGGTGTTTCTCACTGCAATTTGGAAATAGTCCATGGATGTTAGGAACAGAGCTCAGAAAGACTTTTCATTCAGGGAGGAATATAGCAGCTTTACCTTTGTCCTGCCATTCAGCTGCCTGGAGAGTAGATAACAGTGGTCACAGATAGCCCCATTATCCAAATGGAAGCAATAGTCGTGTGCTCATCTGCTATTCCCAGCTCACAGAGGATATTGCATTCGCCTCTCTAATTCCTCGTCTTCTTCCCCAGGTTTATCAAAAGAAATACTAGCTAAAATATACACACATTACCATTCTACTTTCGTCTATTCTCCAGGCAGTTATAAATGCACAAAGACTCTGGTTATTGTGTGATCTACACCACAAATGAGAAAATGCCTCTAAATTATATGTAATTGTCTTTTTAAAATATTCAGGGCTCCGTATCCTTGTGTCTCTGAATTTGGATATTCTTTTCAGCAAGATTGGTGGCTCTCTGACACCAATTTTCCCTTACCCTTTAGGCCAGTATTTCCTTCTAACTACAATGAAGCAAATGGATTATTTGTTGCATCGCTGAGATGCCACTGTGCATTTAAAGTCATTAGTTGATTTATGGGAACACAATATTCATTAGAAAGCTTAAGTTTTATAAAAAGGGAAAGTTAGCTCTCCTAACAATTTCCTTGTCTTAACAGTAAAATGATTATGATTTAAGAAATGAACCTTGCCTAGGTCCTTCCTTTGAACGAAGCAACTGAAAGCATTACACTGAAAAGTGGCTGTGTTCTGGGAGAAATGATCAAAAGAATAAAATGAGAAAAAAATGCTTGGAATATTTATGGTTCTGAAGATGCAGATATATAAAAATGAACATTTTATAAAAATAAGAAACTATTTCTATATTTGCATGCCAATACTGAAAGTATATATTTGAGAAACAATCAAATTGTTTTAATAATCAAGCTGCTTAACTAATTTAGCTCTCTAAGAAAGCCAAAGAACTGTGACAATGGCACAGGAAAATGTTCTCCATAAACCAAACAAACAAACAAACAAAAAAACTGCAATGAAGGGTGAGCCAGGGAAGACAGAGAAGGAACACAGAACAAAGATCCTGTGTTGAGTCTTCTCAATTATTTTATTTAGTATCTCCAGAATTTCTTTGTAATGAATGATTTTGCAGATTCAATGGACTAGTTTTATCTAGTTTCAACTAACAGGTGACTAACAGGTGTAAACAAGGAAGGAAACACACACACACTCACACACACACACACAGACACACACACATACACACAACTGCACAATACGGCTATCTAAATGTTTACCTTAATGGTCAGCCTCCCAAGTGTTTAAGTTACTAACACATGCCATGACTCTTCTGTGAGATTCATTCTTCACCCTGTGATGTCATTTGTGCTTCTAGAAATGGTTAATTACCCATTCTAATTCTTTATTACAGGTAATAATAATAATAATTTGTAGTAATTCTTTATTATTACAAAATTATATTACTCTTTCATCTTTTAATCAAAAATCCTTACATGTAGTTTATTAGAATTACTATTCTGATAGCATGTTTGTGTCTTCTTTTTATTTTTCTGTATAAGAAAATTGAAATGTTTTTTACTGCAATTTCTTTTCTTCATTTTTTTCAAACAATTTCAATTTTATTTATTTTTCTTTTAGTATGTTTTATTAGTAAGGAATTTTGAAATAAAACATATCTGAAGCAGAAAGTGAGAAAATTGATGTGAAACTTCAGAGATTCTGTCCATAATACACATCCTAAATGTGTGTAAGTTCATTAAGTTTTATAGTATCTGGGTCTGATTAACTTGTGCATGTGATTTTTCTATTTATTTCCAAGTACTTTTTTAAACAATGGAAAAATAAAATAAACTTTCACACTTATATGAAGAATTTTTGTTTTACATTTTAGTTCGTTCACTTTATTTCCAATAAAATATTTAAAAGTATAAAGATCGTGAACAATCTTTGGTGCCTTCTGACACCAGTGATAAATGCTTTTAATATATCAAAACAAAACACAGTGCTATTAGTTTCTTGTTAAATTTTTGCTTTATTATAATCTTGTCAAAGTAATAAGTTTTCTCTCTCTTCTACGAAAATTTTGTTGGCATAATTTGGAACACTATGAACACATTAATTATCTCAAATCCTTTTTTTCCTTAGACATTTCCCCATTTTTCTATTAATATGTTGAAGTGCAATGACATTTAAAATAGGATTATTAATCTTTTTTCTAAAATAAATATTAGCTTCACATGACTTATTGTTCTCATACATCATTGGCATTTATTTTATAATGTCGTCTATAGGATTTTTTCCATTTTTTATAGAGACATTGACTTTAAATTTCCTGGCATCTCTCAGCTTCAAGTTTATGGTGATGAAGATGACCCCTAAGCACAAGTTAGGATAGTTTAACATTTTTAATTTTAAAAAATCTTCTGTACAGGAGCTTGAGAACTGAATCAATAGTCAAGAGCACTGCATGTTCTTAAAGAGGTTTCGGGTTCAGGTCCCAACACAAACATGCAGACCACAGCATCTGAAACTCCAATTCCAAAGGCACAAATGTCCATTTCTAACATGCCTCAGCAGCAGGTACACACATGCTGCACAAACATACACAAAGACAACATTCCCAGACACCTAAAACTTATATTTAAAATGAAAATGCCAATCAAAATTGATATTACCATTTCTTCAATTATATGAAAACTCAGTAGAGATCCAGTATGGTCAGGGAAAATTGTCCCATAACATTTAACTTAAAGATATAGCTTAACTTAATGATATAGTTACCAGGGCACTTTAGATTTTTTGTTTTTCTTAGATCAGTTTTATTCAGTCTTTAATCAGAGATTTCATATATCTCATAAAATATATTGGTATAAATTTGTATGATGATATTTTATATTATTTTACATATGTATGATTTGTAACAAATTTTACATGTAAAATATATTTAAATAAAATTTTAAAAGTTTTTTTATCTTTTATAATATTATACTATAAATTCTTATACATCTATACTGCATATGCGCTTAAATAAAAAATTAAAATGTACTATCTCATACATGCTGATATATTTCATAATTTAAAGTGGTTATGCCAGATACATATGCACTTTCTCATTGAATTGCCAATATTTGCTGCCAACAGTTCAGTGGCATTAGGCACACCTTGTTTAATCTTAATTTTGATTGCATGTTTATTATTTATATAATTTCATTTAAAATTATCATATTTACTTACATTTAAATAAAATAATTAGGCCCCTTGTTTATTTTTTGTGGTTGTTTACCATTTTTTGCATTGTATGTGTAGGCATTTTCTTGTGTCACTAATTGTAAGTTGTATTTTCTTTATAAATTGTTGATTTTTATATAACTCATCAAATCAACAAATTTAAAGTCCTCTACAATATATTTAATTTTTCTTTTTAATTTTAAATATCAATTTGTGTACATTAATCCAACTACCTAATTAACGTATATATTTCATTATTATTTTCAAGGAATACTCCTTTTAATTTTCATAAATTTGCTTTATTTGATCTTTGAGTATCATATGTATATAAAATGTTGTGTATTGTATCCAGCACATCTGACCGCCTCTCCCTTCTTTTAGAACATCCTTCTCTAACTCCTTCAAAATGATATTCTTTCTCTGTTCTAAACGTGTAAACTACCGAATCAAATTAGAAATGCCTATACATGTTCTGGTATAGAGCTGCTCACTGGAACTTTGGCAGTTTACTGAAAGCCACATGTATGAAGAAAAATAATTCTCTCTCTGACTGTAGCCACCACTTGTCAATAATTTTCAACTAGAGATTAGAGATAAGAGCTCATCTCCCTCATCCACCCAGGAGTATTGACTGGCATGCTCTTATGCCATGCTCTCTACAGCAACCACAGCTGCTGTAAATTCATGTATGCAAGGGTCATATAACCTCTAAATGACACTACTTTGCAGAAGTAACTGATGGGGGCCCCCTTAGCTACAGGGACTATATCTCGTATATAGTCTCCATTTTACACTAGGCTAAATTCTAAGAAACAGCTGAATTCCCAGAATCAGCTTCTAGCCTCAGATGAACCTAGACCACAATATTCTACTGAATGTTTCATTGGCTAATTTTCAGACTGGGGACCTTCCAACATGCCCCTCAAGGAAACCATCCAGGCTAAAGGAAGCTACATAAAATACCAAGTGTGAGGTACCCAATGTATCCATAAACTTGATGGATAGCCCTTACCTCTACTAATCTGCAGTTTTTCTGTCTTAAAAGGTTTATCTGTCTTGTCCCTCGTCCCCCACTAACATGGTTTTGTTCCAGAACCCAGCCATCTCCCTGATGTATTACTTTTCAAATAAAGATACTTTTGCTGGCTCAAACTGGGTTTTCAATGTAGATTAATTCTCAAATTATTGGACCCTAACAGTAAACACATTTTAATTCATAGTATTGTTAATGTATGCTTTCTGTAAATTTGATAAATTTAACAAGAGGTCAAAAAGCATACTAGTACTAGTTTCTTCATTGTATAGGTATGCTGTGAGTGCTTGTTGCTGACACTGTGGTCTAACATCTACAACTTTCTTCTTCCTACATACTTTAGGCACTTCCTAAGTTCACCAACAAGAAAGAACTGGTGATTGCTTTGTTAAGGATATGAGGGTGACGTAACAAATCTGTACATCTCATTCATTTGAGAATTACTGTAGCTAGCTTTATGGGTTCCAGTCTGTCAGGTACTTCATTTTCAATAACAAATCATCCAGAGAAGCTGAGTAGCATGTAATGCAGTCTTCCAATTTTCACTTGCTTTACCTTTAGTAATTGAATTTTTCAAATGGTTATTGATTTTTTTCTCTGCTTATTTGGTCAGGTATTCAATTAATTGTTTTAAAATGTCCAACTATCTTAATCCATGTGTTAAGTCAGTTTTCTCTCACCATAACATAAATAAAACAAAAATACATTTTATGAGAGGAAAAGGTAATTTTGACTAGCAAACACTTTTAGAGGATGTAATTTTCCTCAATGTCTGGCATGGAAGGTGTGTGTGAAAACATAAATACTGACTCCATTGCTAGGAAGCAAGATGCTAGGAAGAGTTAAGAAGTCTTTCAGTCCAGTTATGCAGGGAACTTTTCTAACATTATATGTTCAGACATTTCACTACTTTCCATTCTGAAAAAAAATCTTTAAATATATGAGATTCAGGAGATTTTTTTTTTTTTTGAGACAGGGTTTCTCTGTGTAGTTCTGGCTGTCCTGGAACTCACTCTGTAGACCAGGCTGGCCTCGAACTCAGAAATACTTCTGCCTCTGCCTCCCAAGTGCTGGGATTAAAGGCGTGCGCCACCACCGCCCGGCAATTCAGGAGATATTTAAGATCAAAGTATAACCATTTTACATTTAATGTTCTATTCATTTTTGCTATATCTGTATGTTTCTAATAAATATAGAATCATCTTATGTGCATATTGCATGTTTTTGTGTGAAAACATTCCCTGGGGGAGACAAAATAATCTACTCACCTTAGATAAATGTGTGTAGGGTCAAAGGTCCACAGCTGATTCACGGAGAAAACCTCAGACCAAGATCTATCCATTAACATAAAAACCCACCAATACCTGAGCATGAAAAGCCATGAATCCTTGTGCTCATTCAAAGATCTGGAATTGAAATCTCACCAATCCCCATCAACTATTCTGGAAAACTGCTCCCCTTAAATCTCTGCATAAACATGCCATCTGCCCAGTTACCTGCTGCTTTTCATCATAGCAGACAACACTGTATTATGTCTCTTCCAATAATCTCTTGTGTGAGATTTGTTCCATGATGTCATTTGTGCTATCAGAGCTGTAACACTTACATTGGGGAAACCTTTCCCTCAGAGCTCCAAGGATTCCAGGGGGCAAAAGCAGGTAGCCAATGGCCCACCAAAGTATGGATAAAACCAAGGTCCAATTTGCGAATCAGTGAGTTTTATTGTGGTTACTTACAGGCCTCTAAACACCCTAGGGACACCAGTCTCTTGAGGGTTAGGTGCATCTTCTCTGACTAAAGCTAGACCCAGCAGTTCTCTGCTGTTTATGTGCTGGGGGCCTCATATCAGCTGGTGTATGCTACCTGGTTGGTAGTCCCTCTCATGGTAGGGCATTCCATCTTGTGTCCCTCCCTTTGAGTCCTGAGAACCTCTCACCTCCCAGGTCTCTGGTGCTTTCTGGAGGGTCCTTCCCAACCTCCAACTTCCGGATGTAGGTAGATTCCATTCTTTCTTCTGGCCCTCATGGCTTCAGTCTTTTTTCCACCATATATCAAATCATGTTCTCCCTGCCCCCTCAACTTATCTAATTCCTCCCCAGGTTCCTCTCTCCATCTTCCCACTGTGAATGCTTTTTCTCCCACCCACGTGGGACTTAGGCGTTCTCACTTGGGCCCTTCAGTTTTTTGATCTTTATGAGTTCTGTGGACTGTATCTTGGATATTCCGTACACTTTTGGCAAATATTTACTTATTACTGAGTACATACCATGCATGTCCTTTTGAGTCTAAGTTACCTCACTCAGGATGGTATTTTCTAGTTCCATCCATTTGCCTGCAAAACTCAGGATGTCCTTCCTCCTCCTCCTCCTCCTCCTCCTCCTCCTCCTCCTCCTCCTCCTCCTCCTCCTCGTCTTCTTCTTCTTCTTCTTCTTCTTCTGCTATTTTTTATTTACATTTTAAATGTTATCCACTTGCCTGGTTTCCCATCTGAAAACCCCCTATCCCATCTCTCCTCCTGCTGCTATGAAAGTGTTCCCTCACCCATCCAATTACACCTGCTTTTCCATCCTGGCATTCCCCTACATTGGGGCATCAAGCCTTTACAGGACCAAGGGCTTCTCATTCCATTGATGTCGAACAAGGCCATCCTCTGCTACATACGTGGCTAGAACCATGGGTCCCTCCATGTGTACTATTTGGTTGGTGGTTTAGACCCTGGAAGTTCTAGGGTGTATGGTTGGTTCATTTTGTTTTCCTCTTATGGGGCTACAAATCCCTTCAGCATCTTCAGACCTTTTTCTAACTCTTCCATTGGGAACCTCATGCCCAATCCCATGGTTGACTGAAAGTATCCACCTCTATATTTGTCAGGTTCTGGCAGAGCCTCTAGGGAGACAGTTATATCTGGCTCCTTTCAGCAAGCACTTCTTGGCATCCACCATAGCGTCTGCATTTGGAAACTGTATATTGAATAGATCCCCAGGTAGGACAGTCTCTGGATGACCTTTCCTTCAGTCTCCGCTCCACACTTTGTCTCTGTATCAACTCCCGTGGGCATTTTGTTCCCCCATCTAAGAAGGACCGAAGTAACCATACTTGGTCTTCCTTCTTCTTGAGCTTCATGTGGTCTGTGAATTTTATCTTGGGTATTACAAGCTTTTGGGATAATATCCACTTATCAGTGAGTACATACCATGTGTTTTGTGATTAGGTTAGTTGACTCCGGATGATATTTTCGAGTCCCATCCATTTGACTAAAATTTCATGAAGTCATTGTTTTTAAAAGCTGAGTAGCATCCCATTGTGTAAATGTACCACATTTTCTGTATCCATTCCTCTCTTGAAGGATATCTGAGTTCTTTCCAGCTTATGGCTATTATAAATAAGGCTGTTATGAACATAGTGGAGCATGTGTCCTTGTTATATGTTGGAGCATCTTTTGGGTATATGCCCAGGAGTGGTATAGTTGGGTCCTCAGGTAATACTATGTCCAACTTTCTGAGGAACAGCCAGACTGATTTCCAGAGTGGTTATACCAGCTTGCAATCCCATCCACAATGGAGGAGTGTTCCACTTTCTCCACATCCTCACCAACATGTGTGGTCACATGAGGTTTTGATCTTTGTCATTGTGATTGGTGTAAGGCGGACTCTCAGGGTCATTTTGATTTGTGTTTCTCTTATTACTAAGGACTTTGAACATTTCTTTAGGTGCTTCTCAGACATTCAAGATTCCTCTGTTGTGAATTTCCAGTTTAGTTCTAAACCCCATTTTTTGATTGGGTTGTTTTTTTTTTTTTGATGTTTAGGTTTTTGTGTTTTAATATATTTTGGATACTAGCCCTTTATCAGATTTGGGATTAGTGAAGATTTTTTCCCCAAATGTAGGTTTCTCACTTGTCTTATTAACTATGTCCTTTGCATTACAGAGACTTTCCAGTTTCATAAGGCGCCATTTATTAAGTGTTGATCTTAGAGGATGAGGCATGGAGTTCTGTTTAGGAAATTTCCCCCTGTGCCAATGAGTGCAAGTCTCCTTCCCACTTTCTTTTCGATTAGCATATCTTTACTCTATTAGTGTATCTTTCAGTGTATCTTTATGTTGAGATCCTCGATCCACTTGCACTTGAGCTTTGTGCAAGATGACAAACATGGATCTATTTTCATTTTTCTAGATACACACAGTTAGACCAGCACTATTTACTGAAGATGTTTTCTATTTTCCATTGTATATTTTTGGCTTCTTTGTCAAAGATCAAGTGTGTGTGTGTGTGTGTGTGTGTGTGTGTGTGTGTGTGTTTATTTCTGGGTCTTCAATTCTGTTTCATTTTTAACCTGTTTGTATCAAGATTCATTAAATTTTAAAATGTGTTTAAGTTGTGCATGTTTGTATTCTTGTTGTGTTTGTGTATGGTCAAAAGAAGGCACCAGGTGCCTTAGACATCTGATTATAAGTTGTGAGTTTGCAAGTAGTCACGTGGTTGGTGAGAACCAAACTTGGACACACTTCCAGATAAACAAGTGCTCTTAAACACTTAGACATCTTTTCAATCTTGCATTACATGACTTTTGATATGTTTATTTAGTATCTCCTAACTTTTTGATAGCTGTTACTCCAACATCAAATAAAGTAATTTAAGCATATTACTGATACTTGATGAATAATTAGAAACCCATCAAGATTTCTGGAATTTCAGTTTTATACTTGTTTCCACAACATTCAAATCACTAATGTGTCAATAATATTCAAGAAGCTATATCTTGCCAGGATACTCATGAATGTAGCTTTCAGTTTACAACTTGATTAAGAGTGATGGTAACTTTTTTACTCAAGTAGTATATATAATACCTTTCAGTACTATGGCATCTGACCATTAGGAGGGAAGTGTCTAGGACACTACAAGGTCTTTTCTCCACGTTCTGTGATATAATGACATTAAAGGCTCTCTATCTTCTAGTGGATGGAAGAAAGTACATGCACATAGGCAGAAAAATAAAGAGAACACATTAAATTAGGAGGAAAAGTGACAGAGGGTTAGAGGAGGAAGGGAGAGAGGAGAAAAGAATGAAAATAATACAATGTATCAAAATGGGTATGTGTGTATCAAGTGATATGTATGTATGATTATCTAAAACAATAAAAATAAATATGTATTAACATTTATTGAATAGGTAGCCCTTATAATAAAACATCACTAGTAATAAATATTTTTCCCAATCTGCATTTATACCATTTTAATTTCATGCAAGTATTAAGGTCAGTTCTAGGTTGTGGAACTAGCAATACAATAGATGCAAATAGTTGAAGAACAAGCAAGACAATAAACACAAATAGTCAAAGAACAAGCAAGACAATAAACAATGTCCTGTGATTTAAAATTTGAAAAATATTTTACAAATAAATACATACATTAATATTTTACATCTGCATTTGCAGTGAAATATTTTTTTAAGAGTTTTGAATTTGGGGTCCATTTTTTGCTCTTTTAAAATTATCTTGTATTGTACTGCCATTTTTTCTTCCCAGAAAGAAACTAAAATTAAAAAAAAAAACTATTAAAGATTTTTAACTTACTATGTTTCATAACATGTGTTCTAGAAGTTAAGTATATTGCTTGACATTGTTCTGATAAAACAAAGTATAGAATCAGGATGATGGTACCTAGCAATGGCTCATTAGATTTTAAGCCCTTAAATATACACATTTCTTTTTAATCTTAAGACTGCATAAAATATGGTTTGTGGCTGTACCCTTTCACTGGAGGCACAACATGGATTATGTTGACATTAATGCTCTACTTGTAAAGACAAATCCTTAAAATGGGCCATTATTGCAAACATGCCACAGCAACTAAGCAAGAAAAAAAAAGATTAATTCTTGACCAATACACTATCTAGAAATGAAAGAATGAAAATCAGAAAGTTAAGGATAATTTACAAAAGAATGATAGCTGTCATTTTTTGTCATTGACAGTTGACAAGCTCCTGGTTTAGTATATCTACAGATATGGCAAAGCAAATGTACTGGCTACTGTTTTTATCACCAACCAAGCTGGGCTAACTGGTGGGTCTAGAACTATTAAAGCAACACACACAGACACACAGACACACACACACTAACACACACACACACCAAAAACAAACAAACAACAAAACAAAACAAACCTAAAAAGAACATCGAATTCAAACAAAACCAAACAACATCTCCTCTTGTCCTACTAAAGTTACTCAACAGTAATGGGTTATCAGTTTACACATATATTTCATTCAAATTTAGTTTTGCTTGTACACAACCAAGCCAATGATATGATTTATATTCTCGGGTCTTTTAAATAAAATCCATACATAGGTTAATTAGCTTCAAACAAGACTATATCATCTTAGAGAGATGGAGAAATATTTATATTAACATATAATGAAGAATCAAATTTAATTAGCTTTTTGTCTTATACCTCATAATTAATTAATTAATTATTATTAATTAATCACAAATCTCTACTTTTAAGTTTTAGGCCTAGAAATTAGTATTATTAATATTTAGACTATATTCCTCTAAAGCTGTAGATTTTACATAAATACATAGGATGTAAGCTCCCTATCATGTAAACCCAGCATTAGTTATAAACAGATTTCATTTTTATAAATATTGATTTAAAGATAAGCACTTCTATAAAGAAGTTTTAGAGGTAAGAATAAAAATGTATTATCTAAGTGTAAACTGATTCGTAATAACAAACAAAGCATGTCTACAGACTTTCCTTACTATTTATAGCTATAATAGCTCTTCACAGTTTATATTAAGAGGTCTATGCTGTTTCTATATGTCAAAGCATGAGTATATTAGGTGAGCTTTTGTTCAAGAAAACAGTCTACATTAACAGAGTTTCAAAGTATCTAATAAAATATTTGACATCATTTAAAGAGAAGAATATTGGAGTATGGAATAATTGTTTTCCTCTTTTTTGACAATAAAAAGCTTGGGAAAAATATACATTCAAGCAATCAATCACAAAGCTCTACTTTTAAGTTTTAGGCCTAGAAATTAATATTATTAACATTTAGACTATATTCCTCTTTTATTTGTAGATTTTCAGATATATAAATAACTAAAAAGTATATAAATTTTATATCTATTATTCAAGTGGTTTATATTACACAATTTGTTTCTTAATCTTTATTATTTTTGTTTAATTAATTGGATTGTGAAAATCGAGTTTTTAAGATCAAACTCTTTGGGATTTTAACACTCATCTATAAGGTTGTCTTAGATAGGGTTTTTATTGCTGTGATAAAATGCCACAACTAAAAGCAACTTGCTTAGGAAGGGATTATTTCAGCTTGTATTTCTCTATTATCATCTATTATCAAGGGAAGTGAAGGTAGGCATAAACCTGAAAGCAGAAACCAAAGCAGAAGACATAGAAGAGTACAACTCACTGGTTTGCTCCTTATGACTTACTCAGTTTGCTCTCTTATACAAGTCAAGACTCTATGCTCAGGAGTGGCACTGTAACAGAAAAGAATATCACCACAGGCTTGCCTGCAGACCAGTCTTATAAAAACATTTCTCAATAAAAATTTCCTCTTCTCAAGTGACTTCTTTAACGAATAAACACACACACACACACTGACTATAATACTTCAACAACATAGGCTAGGACTGGCTGGGGGCCAGCATGACTGTTTGACTTTAATGAACCTGTCTAGATGAAGCTCCACTGGCACTGACCTGAATGGAGAACAAAAGTCTGCTTAGACTTCCAGAGTCTAAGAATATTTTTCACATTGTGTCAAGGGCAGCCCAAGACATTGACAAAAGAAGGAAAATTGCATTATCTATATTAACCAAATTTTCCCATCATTTATATAGATGTAAAGAAAAATGAAGAAATCAAATTAAATACTAGAAAATATGGAGAAATAATTTATGTTCTAAGGAAAATATATGTTCAGGGTGTGCTTTATGAAAATATTTTCCCAAAACCTTTCATTTAGATTAAAAATCTGAAGAGTACTGTATTCAAATGTCAGAAACTTAAATGAATAAATGTCAATGTGTAATATTGAATGTTATTTCTTTAGAACAACTTTAGGCACCCACAAATTTAAAGGTTTATATGATTCTACATGTATTTTCATCTCAATAAAACAAGAGAGCTTTTTGCATTTTACTACTGTTCTTTAAAGAATACAAGGAAAATAGTTAGTGTCTTCATCAAAGGATTGCATGGCAGATCTAAGTCAATGCTGATGCTTGAGAGCTCTACTTCAGGCCTACCCAAATCTATGAGTCTTATTGTAGACATCCTAACACACCACGCAACATCAATCTGATCACATGCAGCCACACTTCAAAATGTCCAAGATTATAGCAAGAAGTTATCTGGTTGCTTTCTTAGAGCGTATCCACTCACAGCCCTCTGTACATCCTTAACAATGTTAGTAAATGTCTGGAGTAGCCTAGGTATGCTGGCTTATGTGGTAATATCACATGAACTCAAACCTTAATAGATACTAGCAGTGGATATTTCTTAAGTTGTATGAGTATTCTTTTGATTGCACATAGAGTTTCTTCACACCATAACCCAGGCTAATGAAAACTTAGTCTTTAACATTTCTGGTTAATGTAACAGGATAAATAATACAAGCAAATCATGTATTTGGAAAACTTTGTTCAGATGTGACATGACATATTTTTTTTTACATTGCATTGACAACTAGAGGTCATTATATGCATCTTTTGTTAATATTTTCTAGATGGCATCAAAGAAAAAAAATCCTTTTCCTTGAACATATTTCTAGACTTTTAGGATACCCATGGGTAAGAATAGAAGACACAGAGCTGTTTTAAAAGGGTAATCTTTCATTGTAAATATTAACCAGTTCAAGCCTATGAATAGTTTTTTACCAGAAACTATTATAGTGTGCAGTTACAGTAACTAAAACTAAAAGAAGAATAAATAATGAAAAATAGTTTTGAAAATAGCATCTACTTATTCCTATTTTATGTTAATTGTTGACTTATATGAATAACCCCATGTATTTCAGGTTCTGAAATAATATTAATGACAAATGTTATATATAACAGTCAAGTACATACTACTAAAAAATAGAGTTTGAAAGACAATAAAGAATAAAAAGCATGACTTTTACATCTTTAGAAAATCTTATAAAATCAAAATTGTTCTGAACAATGCCAAATATCATAGTTTTTATTTGATGTTGATTTACATGAAATCACCTATGAAATTAAAAATTGAAGTGAAACTGACTTGAAGCAGTTATAATCAGAAAAATATAGGAGGAGCTAAGGTGGGAGGAGTAAGAAGAGGAGGAGTTGGGAGAGGAAGAGAAAAAATGAAGAGGAGGAGCTAGAGAGGGCAGAGATGTAGGAGGATGGAGAACTACACATGTATGGAAAGCACTTGTGGAGAACTTCAGGTGTTCAGCAGTCTCTAAAAATTGGCTAAGTTTTACAAGCTATGCTTTGTGCTTCCCAGGACTTCAGTTAATTCAGTCATTCTGGATTTCTGATGGGGTTGAAAACTTACAGTATCATAGCCAACCCAGGCTATTTACTTTGAGAGAATAGATTTGCAAGGGTAGTTTTCAGCTGACATTCATTCTAAAGCCAGTTTTAGAACTAAGTCTTTTAGTTAGGAGAAATGTCAGAGGTTCTGTTTAGTCAACAAAATGATGAACTGGGTATTAGGTCTATCTTGTACCTTACTGATACAAATTGGTGTAATTATGCTCTATTCTATTTTGAGAGAATTTTTTTTTTATTTTAACAGAAAGGGTGATATGTAGGAGGAGCTAAGGTGGGAGGAGTAAGGAGAGGAAGAGGAGGAGTTGGGAGAGAAAGAGAAAAAAGAAAGAGTCGGAGCTAGAGAGGGCAGAGATGTAGGAGGATTTAGAACCACACAGGTACGGAGAACACTCGTGCGGAACAACTTATAAACTTATAATTAGGTTAGCTAATTGGGATACAACTCTCTTTATATGGGCATCTTGTTATTAATCATTATCAAACATATAAAGCCTTTGATTAATCTATAAGAATTAGAGTCTCATTCTCTTACTGGGCCAGCATGGATGGCGGAATGGTCTGGGCAATGCCCTGTCTTGCGGAGACTGCGTGGAAAATTGGCAGAACCATCTCTCACGCTGGCATCCAGAGGGTGGCAGGGCTGGTGTTTCTGGTGGGCTGGTTCTAGCTACAGAGCACATGTGGCCTCAGGCTGAGAAACATGGGGACTGGGCTAGGCAGAGCCACTGCAGCTTAGTCAGATTAACAATTAACCGATTTTAAATAACTACCACAACAGAAAACTAAATCAAATTTCTTTTTTATATATTGAACTAGGGAAACATTCCTCTTGAAAGGAAGCTAAAGAAAAATACTAATTGATACAGTATATAAATATTGTATTGGAAATATCCAGAAAATTTTACAAAAAGCAGAAGGGAGTAGGGAGTAGGGATCTGGGAGAAATGAGGAAAAAATTAATGTGACAAAATTCATTAAATTAATCACTTGTCATTACTTACATATAACATGTTTGGAGCAAAAATTTCCAGTATATATTGGAAAGAAGCAATTTTAACTTAGGTATATAGGAGAAAATATTTGCAAGATACAAATTCAATGAAGAAAATCAACTATCCTTATATAACGCATATATGTCAACAATTAACATAAAATAGGAACATGATAGAACTTTAGAATTGCCTTTGTAATGCAAATAGTAAATTTTATAGAAATCATTATTGATAAAACATTAAAATATGAAAATAAAGTTACAATATAGAGTATGATGTTTACTTGCTACGTAAAATATATAATTATACAATTACTGATTCTCTCTAAATTTTCTAGTGAGTTAATATATTCTAAATCAAATCTCAAGAGGCTTATATATGAGGCTTTTACAACCTGAATATTCATGAATAAAAATAAAAATTTACTAAAATATTCATGTTACAATTATAACCAAAATAAATAGATTGGAGAACTCCAAAAATTAGAAGTCTATTATAAGTAGCCATTATATTTTCAAAAAGAGAAATGGAGAAGCATACATATGCAGAACACATTTAGGACATTAAGAATGCTGTCATAGATTGCTATAAGAAGAAATCTATTACTTTGACAATATTGTGGATAGAAGTATGAAATCAATATTTGGTGGGTTTCTGTTTCCTCTAAAAATAAGACAGATGGTGGGCTTGAGTTCTGCGGCTAAGGATGTAGGCTCAAAGGGAGTTTGGGATTAAAGAAGATTCATGCTTGAAAAAATGAGAAACTATTATTTTATCTTTACATTTAACATATGTAGTTGTACATGTCTTAATTTCACTGTTTGGGGTGATAGTACCATCCTCATGAGGTAATGCTATCCTCATGGCTATCTAACCAAAAGTACAAGCACCACACATAAGAAACTACCTTTAGAGTGGTTGATCAAGCAATTCCAAAGGAATCCTGAAATAAACTGTTGCCAATGCACTTTGTTGTCTCCAAGAAGTTGAAAGTAAGTAACTGTTGCTGAAGATATAATGTACTTTGGAAAATCAAGGCAGAAGCACCAACAGTTCCTCCTTCCACACTCAGAGAGTCATGAAGACCCTATTTAAAGAAATATAAAATCTATATTAATAATCTTTTATCAAAGGACTGTTATAGCACCGCCAACAACCAATCAGACTATATAATATATCGATTAGTAATAGCTTCTTCTACTTTTTGTGAGATTACCTCTCCTTTGTCAAGACAGGGAGGGTTAAAGAGAGCATGAAATAGGTCAGTGAAGGCCCTGAGAAAAATCAGAGAGAGAAAGAGACAGATGAATGCTGGTACAAGAATTGGTTTTCAGCCACTCCAAGGTTGTCTACCCTACTTCCTCCCATCCTGGGATCATTATTTGGGTTCTTTTTGCTTATTTCTGCTGGTCCCTGGGCCTCAAATAGGCTGACTAACTCTGTGAAAAAACAGATTAATAATTTGATAGCAAAACCTATTCAGATACATTATCATTAGTTAGCTATGGAGGACCACAAGACTCAAGATGAGGTTGTTACTTTATACAGGGGGTTCCCAAAACCCATCTCCACCCAACCTAAAAGAGGGAACTTCTGCCCCTAGACCAAGCAGAGAGGGGCCACCCAGAACCCCCTCTGACAGGCGATCTGAATTCTTGCTTAGGCTGTGAGGCTAAGCACTGCAAGGGAATATAAATAAAAGATAAAAATATCTATCTGGGTTCCCTGAGGGACAAGCCTGACTGCATAGGGGTTGATGTCAATAGTATCCCCTCTCCAAGAAAAAGACATCAGGATGGGTATGACTCTCATGCCTCACTGGACAACGACAGGGGGACCAGAGCCATTACAAGATCCCATTCAAGTACTGGAGGTCAGGCCTCTATCCCTGCCTTCACAAGATTAAAATTGCCACAGCCCTTCTATACTTAGAGAAGGGAGGAGATGTCAGGAGTAGTCCTGCTTACACACTGAAGGCCTAAAATCAGCCATAGGCCTGTCACACATGTATACTAACACCAAGTCTTGGGTCTCAGTGGAAAAATATTGAAACAGATGGCTATAAGCTATTGTAAACAGGCAGCTTTTGTGGAAATTTACAAGCCTGAGTAGTCATAGACCTTGTAAATAGGTAGCCTTGGCAGACAATACCAATTTAGATAAGGACAAGTGAGTCATAGACAGAGTCATAGTGACCTGTCCCCTGAACCTTCACCCAGCCGATACCTTGTTCTGAAAGATATCTGTACTCCCGCTGAACACCCACACTCCACTGTCATCCCTTTCCCCACATCCTGCCTTTTTGTGTTTATAACCCCTGTGTGAATGAATTACGATTTGAGAAAAAGTAAATAAATTATTTTAAAAAAATGTACTTTGGACATATGGGAAAGATTATAGCTGAAACTGGTACAAAAGTCTCATCCCTGAAAATAGCTTATAGATTCCAAAGGAGACAAGAAACCTGATAATAAAAGAAAGCAATCAATAACCCTACCCAACTATGAACCACACCTATGTACAACAATAAAAACTATCATGTCAAGATAATGCTAAAGGTACAATATGAACACTTATATCTTGGGGGTACCCTAAATCTCTCTAATATAGACAGATTTTCCTTCCTTAAAAAAGGAAAACTCCTCTCCCACCTATGCCCGATAGGGCCATCCTCCCTTACATAGAGTGCTGGAGCCATGGGTCCTTCCCTAAGTGCTCCCAGGCTGGCGATTTAGACTCTGGAAGCTCTGGTTGATTGGTATTGTTGCTCTTCTCATGGGGCTGAAAACACTTTCAGCTCCTTCAGTCTTTACTCTAGCTCCTCCACTGAGAACCCCCTGATCAGTTCAATGGTTGTTGTGAGCATCCACCTCTGAATATGTCAAACTCTGACAGACCTCTAAGGACACAGTTATATTAGGCTCCTGTCACCATGCATTCCCTGATATCCATATCAGCGTCTACCTTTGGTAAGTGCACATGGAATGGATACCGAGGAGGAATGGTCTCGAGATGGCCCCTCCTTCAGTTTCTTTTCCACACTTTGGCTCCATATTTGCTCCCTTGAGTATTTTGTTACTCCTTCTAAGAAGGACCAAAGCACTCTCACTTGGTCTTCCTTCTTCTTTGGTCCTATGAAGGCTGGACACTGTGTGGAGGGAATTCGAGGATGGGGAAGTGGGAGTGGGACAGTAGTTGGGGGCACATCCTCAGAGAAGTAGGAGGAGTGGACATGGGATAGGGGGGTTTCTGGGTGGGGAGAGGGGGAAATGAGTCAAGGGAATAACATATGAAATATAAATTAAATATCCAATAAAAAAGTTTAAAAAAGAAAAAAAAAGGAAAACTTCATCTCAAATCTCTTAAGACTAAGGGTAGGTGTTTAGGGGATAGCACCATTACTTGAAAAAGATCAATTTGCTGATTTAAGACAGTAGATACAATTTGATGACTCTATTATTATAAAATGTACCTTATTAGCTTTAAGACATTGAAATAAAGTAGAGGAACAAGGAAAAACGTCTATGTAATTCACTGACTTCTTACATGATTATCATCTAGTATAAATAGAGTAATAGCAGATCTAGATAAAAAGCAGGTATTCATTGAAACTTTGGCTTTCAAAAATGTAAATGCAGAGTACTAAAAAAAAACCTGTGTGTTGACATCATATGTACTATGGTTTGATTGTTTCTGCATTTAAATTGGTGAGAAGCTCTGCTGACTGTCATAGAGCCAGGCATGAAATGTCAGTGCCAAAGTACCTAGTTTAAGTGTGGATCCATAAAGATCTAATTGTACCTTGATAAACAGGAAGGGGGAATAAAGTTAGTTGAAAGACATTGGATTGTTGGGGGGAAAACCTGTTGAATTAGACCTATCTGTATATTTTCAAGATGTTTTAACATCAGAATGGAAATCAGGGGATATGTTACAATTGTGGAAATGGTTTATCATATTTCCACAGGTGAAAGACTATGGGGTCTATCAAAATTGATAAAGATCTGATCTGAGTAGGAAAGCTTTTGCATAAAAGGAATAACTCCAATAAAGAAGAGACACAGAAAGACAACAAGGTAGAAAACACAGAAAGGTAACCCCCTTCCCCTGCACGAGAACAGCTCAACAAAATGGCTGAAAAGGAACAGATTGCTCATGAGACTGGCAGAAAGGAAAATGGACATTTGCTGAAGGGAAGACTATGAGAACTGCAGCTCTGAAGGATTGGATCTTCATAAACACATTTAAATTGTGAAATTTAAGGACATCCAGGCTGTTAACATTATGGAATTGATAACTGTTTCTGTTTAAATAGTTAAGCTGTACATGGTTTTTATCTTAAACAGAAACAAGGAAGGAAGATATAGAGGAATTTTAATCTAGCAACACAGAAGTTCTGGGAAGGGATCAAATAGAAAAACCTAGGTCTGTGCAATGCAGCTGGAATACAGAAATACACACAACTTTAATCCCTCTGGCTGGAATACAGTCAAGCTTCTAGTACACAAATTTAAGGTAGAATTATTTTTTAGAATGTAGCAACCATGTTTGAACATGACATCTAATTGTAGTTACACAAAGTGATGAATCTGAGAAAGGTTTGACCTAATAAGTCAGAGATAGGATATCCCCAACTCTTAGGAGAACAACACAGGAAAGAGAAACTATTTAGGAGTAATTATGGGAAACAGCAGGTATTTGAGAGTCAGTTCAGTGAGTGTCCTGTGGTGGGGTTGAGGTAGTTGAATACAGAGAAAAAGGGGCCACAAGATTAGAAGGGATTTCCAGATTTAGCTTTAGGCTAAGCAGAGCAATTAAATGAGAAGCAGAGATAAGTCAGATTGAATCAGTCAGCTTAGAGAGGAGTTTGAGCAAGAACAGTTGAGTTGAACCAGGATGCCATTGTTCATAAAGAGCTAGAAAGGGTAAGTTTATTCAGAAGTCGCTGTTGAGATGACAATTATGTCTGGCAATTAAAAATTACATATAAAGATCTTACCCATCCTTAAAGAAGTGTAAGGATAACATTACAGAAGGAACAATTGGCAAAAATGGAGAAAAAAAGGCAGACAATGGGATGCACAGTACTAATTGATAAATTAACAAGAACTCCTGCATCTACAGGTCAAGAAATATTTTCAAGAGAAGGTAGAAAACTCCAGCAGGTTGTGGATGTCTACTGTGAAATTGTAACTTCTAAGTATAAGAAGGAAGCTATACAATGAAGTCCCAGTCACATGGATGACTAAAACAAAACCTAAACAGTTCTAAAACCAGCTAATACCCCAATGTAAATGAGAGAAATTTCTTGGGGCTCTACCCCTAGATGAATTGTTAATTTAGCTACAAGCAATTAACAAGTGTCAAGAGAGGAAGAATTAGAGTTTCTCAAAAAAAAAAAAAAACCCTTTTTATTTGTATCCAATAGCAAGTAGTCAGTCCTGGAAACATACCTATGTTGGTGTTATGCCCACTAGGTGTTCTCAAAACCCAAAGACCACCTAGGAGTTGATTCCAATGCAATCACACTAGAGCCTTCTTTATTTAAACTCAACTAAACTTGGCCTCATTGCAGGAAGAGACTGAAAGACCAATATTTTTGGTTCAGACTACATCTTAGGGAACCTGACTTAAGTTTAAACTCAAGTACACTAACAGGCTGGTAGCTAGCTCCAATATTCAGATGACTTCCCAACAAATCCTGAGCCTAGCTTCAGTTTCTAGGCAACCCCCCAAAAGGACCTGCATCTTCAGGTTACTCCCATAAGAAATCCAGTATCTAGCACCAGTTTCCTTGATTATTCCCAACAAATCTGCATCTCCAGATTACAAGCCTGCACCAGTCTAACAGTCACCAATTAGGAGGAAAACATAAATTAAATATACAGTTTGGCTCCCAGTACTAGTCAATTATGCAAAAAGCTACACTAGCCCCTTAATTAGATGTTTATTAGGCTAGATTCACGTCTTGCTTGTCATTCCCTATAAAACCTTGTCCCAATGAGTGCTTCAGACCTTTTTCCACAAGAACTGTCCTGAGGGTTGGTGGTGAGTTAAGCCCAGTGTTGAGTTTGTGAATAAAGACCCTGGTGTAATTGCATCAGATAAGCTCCTATATGGTCTGTAGGGATTAACATACATATCCTTGGAACTACATTTGGTGCATTGGCCTGGGAAGTTCCCTACACTTTTCATGACTACTGATCTGGATGGTTTGCAAATTCAGTCTAGGTCTATCTATATGTGTGTTTGTAGTGCTAAAAAAAAAATCTTCCTGTTTTCTGTCTGTCCATACATTAAATCTGTCTGTTTTAAGAACTTCCTGTCTGTCCATATGCTAAATCTTTTCGTGTACTCTATGTGTTGCTTAGCGGTTTAGTTCCTTATGTCAGAAGTTTGTGTACTGAACATCTGTGAGGCACTGCTGTCTATTCCGTGCTTTTTTTCATAAATTCTGAGTGGTGCTATGTCTGTAATTCTGTTCTGGAAAAAGACCTTGAATTTGCATCCATGGCCAGATTTTGTTAAGGCAGATTTGTCAGTGGGCCATGGCCATGTGGGGACAGAGATGTTCTAAGCTCCTGACTGGCATAGACTCGGAGACCCATGTGTGCCCTAACAATATGATTACTTTTTTCTCTTCCTGACAAGGAACAATGGAGGAGTTTCTTTTCTTGTATGTGAGAGACACTTTCTGGTTATTTTTACTTTCTGCCTGATAGACAGGAAAGGTTGAATTTATATTTTGTGTGTTATACTTGTGTTTCGCATTATGAGGTGACTTTGATAGTTGTATTAACATGAGACAGGCACTTTTAACCCATTAGAATTTTTCCTTAGCCATTTTAAAGATGTTAAAACCAGGACGTGCAGAGAATCTCTTGGTAATTATTAAGAAAGTTAAATTGACCACATTCTGAAGGTCAGAATGGCCAACTTTCAACACCAATGGACCCCAAAAGGATCCTTTGACCTGAAACTGGTCCAATTGATTGAAGAAGTCATTTTCAAACCCATATTTGGCTTCCTTGACCAAATACATTATGTGGTGGTTTGGCAAGACCTCCTAGAGGACTGGCCCTCTTGGCTTAAACCTTTTCTTCCTAGAAAACAAGCAGTTCTTGTCTTGGCTACCAAAATGTCCAAGGATATGGAGGAGGAGATAATGGACCATCCATCTCTTTCTGAACCATCCCTCCAAGGAGAAATGGAAGAGGATGCTATTTTTCACCCATAACTCATATAACCCCTCAGGCATGACTGCAGCCTCCACAGGCAGCTCCAATGCAGGTAGGGGGACCTGCTGCCAGGACAGGAAGCCACAGGGAGCTTCTTTCTGAGCCTGAATCTGTCATCTTGTCCTGGCAAGCAGCTGGGCCAGTCCATGACCAAGGGAACCAACTTTATCTATCACCTTTGGACCTTTGCCACTATCGCCAACTTGTGCAGGTTCCCTTCATCACAGAAGAGAAAAATAATCTAGGCATAGGCAAGGAAACTGGTTCCTTGTCCAACAAGGGAGCCCCACAATAACAAAGCAGCTATTGATACTTGTTATCCCCTAACTTACTCAGATGAAGACTTTCCCATTGTTGAAGGAGGGGAGGCTCTTGGTTTGGCGTGAGGCTCTGCTAGTAGATCTCAAAGCAGAGAAAACTAACCCACAATCTGACCAACGTGTATGACATTAGATAGGGAGAGAGGTTAGGAGAAGAAAGTCTAGGGGATGTAGTGGTAGTAATAGTGGCAGAAGAGAAGCAGACGAGAGGATAGAGGCAATAGATTTGAGATCTTGCAGAGATCCAGTTAGCAGCAACAGCCAAGCCAGAAGACTGTAAGAGATACCTAAATCAAATGGCTTGTGAAGAATGTAGAAAGGGGGCCCCTAAGGATCAATAATGGCCACACTTGTGCTCATTGTAAGAAGGAGGGCCACTGGGCTAGGAAATGTCCCAAAAGAAGAAGCCTATCCAAACTCTCATCTTAAAAGATACAGAATGGAGGAATGGGGCTCTGATCCCCTCCCCAAGCCCAGAGTAATTCTACAGGTGGAGGGGAAATTAATAGAGCTCAAAATTCTGTCTTGTGAAAACCTAAAGATAAAGTCTTTTCAACAGTTTATAAATGGCATCCTGGTAGCAGCAGAAACAAAGCAAACGTGGCTAAAAGAGACCCAGGACCTCTTGGCTCTGAGAAATTCAAGATCATTATTGGACTATCAAGCCTCTGCTAAGAAGGTCCTACTCTGCCAACCGCAGGTGACCTCCCTTGATCTGGGAAATAATACACAGTCCCTGGGCCCTGGCATCAGCCAATGGCCTACCTGTCAAAGAAATTAGATCCAGTTATCAGAAGCTGTTCCCCCTTTATTGCAGCAATGGCTTCCTGGTTAATTATGATTTCA
Organism: Grammomys surdaster; assembly: GCF_004785775.1. Lineage (NCBI taxonomy): Eukaryota > Metazoa > Chordata > Mammalia > Rodentia > Muridae > Grammomys > Grammomys surdaster. The sequence continues at coordinate 4,293,083 of NW_021620970.1, forward strand.
GAACGACTCATTACCAGTCTTTCCTCTTGAATGCCCCTAAGATAACTTTTCATGCCTCAGCTATCCTAAGCTTTGCTCCCTGACCAGACCACAATGGGCTGCTCCATGACTGCTCATTGTGTCCCACATCTATAGGACCAGACCAGATCTTCAGGATATCCCCATGATGGATGAAGAGGTAACATGGTTCTTCATTGACAACAGCTTTATTCAGGATGGACAGAGGTATGTTGGTGCATCAGTGGTCTAAACCACTGGATAATATGTGAGAGCCACTCCATGTAGGAATGTCAGCCAGAAAGCTGAAAGCTAAGAAAATGCAGATAGCCTGTGGCCTTTGCTACCATTCATGTCCATTGGGCTATTCATAGGTAGAGAGACCTTTAGACAGCAGATGTAAGGACTATAAAAATTACAGAGGAAATCCTCTTCCTACTAAGGATTCTATGGGGGCCTAAAAAGTTGGCCATAATCCATTTCTAGGGACACTAAAAGGAAAAGACTAAGTCACAGAGGGCAACAACAAGGCAGATGATACAGCCTGGTGGGTGGCTGTAGAATTTGGACCCCCTCTTGTCCTTGTTTGACCTTTATCCCAGAGACCCCATGCTCTCTGTCCCACCCACAGAAGATGTGATCTGGGCCAGAAATCTGCCTATGTCTCAGTGTAATAAGGGAAGTTGGTGGACAGCAGAGTAAAAACTACTTGTACCAGAGAAAATTGGTCATCATATTCTAAAAATAAAGATCCATTGTTCTTTGTACATGGATCCCCAAAGAATGCAGGACTTAGTCCACTATTCCCACATCAGAATTAGAGATGACAATTTGAAAATAACTGAAATTGTTAAGAACTGTAAGATCTGTCGATTGATCAATCCTATTGCCAATGAGAACCATGGCACTCAATACCAGAGCCCCAAGCAAGAGTCTATTGGAAAATAGACTTCACAGAAGTAAATCCAGAAAAATTTGGGTACAGATTTGTACTGGTGTTCATAGATACCTTTTCAGGGTGGACTGAGGCTTTCCTAACTAAGCATGAGTCTGCATAGATGGTAACAAAGACACTACCAGAAGACATTCTTCCAAGGTATGGTTTATATGGTCAGAAAATGGATGGGCATTTGTATCCTAGGTAAGTCAGGGATTAGCTAATAGTCTCTGAATAAATTGGATATCTCATTGTGCTTATCAACTCTAGAGTTCAGGACAGGAAAAAAGTTTGAATAGAACCCTAAAAGAGACCTTAACAAAACTGACGGAGACTGATGGTGCAGAAGCAGAAAAAACACCAATTATTATATGATCTTGAGGATGTTGAATGGGTACACAAACATATTTGTCCTAAACTTCTTGCTTTCTGTGAAACAATTAAATATCCGGAGGACTGCTCATTCCAATATAGAGATTAGGTCTTACTCAAAAGACACTGCCATGGGTCACTAGAGGCTTGATGGAAGGGATCCTATGTCATCCTCTGACCATGCCTACTGCCCTGAATGTTGACTGACTGAGTTGCAGCATGGATTCACCACACTCATATTAGAATTTCAGAGCACCCTTGCTAGAAGGAGGAGAATTCAGCCTCAAGACTCCCTTCAGTCTCCCACTGATAGGGCCTCTATCCAAGGCCCTGGAACACCATAAAGACTGATTAATAATGGTCCAGTTATTTCTGGTCACCAATACATCCACAACTTACATAACTGAGTCACACAGACATAGCCCTGTTAGTAACTGTTTTCATGAACTTCGGGAAATCCCATGATGGGACTTTCCAGATACCAGAGAAAGATTGGAATGATGGACCACATTTTGGGGAGTTCAGACTCCATCTTAGAAAAACCAACCTAAGTTTAAACTCAAATAACAGCCCAGTATCTAGCTCCAGTTTCCAGGCTACTCATAAAAAATCCTGAGCAAAGCTTGAGTTTCCAGGCTCTCTCCCAACAAGACCTGCTTCCAAGTTATTCCTCAAACAAGTTTAGTGTCTAGCACCAGTTTTCAGAATTATTTCCCAACAAATGTGCATCTCCCAGTTACAAGCCTGCCTTTGCTTAGCAAACATCAATTAGAAGGAAAACAGAAGTTAAGTTTTCCATTTGGCTCCAAGTAGTAGTCAATTATGCTACAAGCCATGCTAGCACCCCAATTAGATGCTAGGCTAGAAAGATTCACCTCTTGCTGTCATTTCCTATAAATCCTTGTCCAGATGAGTGTTCAGAGCTTTTCTCTACCAGAACCATCCTGTGGGTTAGTGGTGAGTTAAAACCAAGCTGGAGCTTGTGAAAAAAGACCCTGATGTGATTGCTGCTGACTGCCCTTTCCTGGGTAATGAACACTTCCTTGGTACTACAGAATGGTGAGGCCCCAAGCCAAGTTTTAAGCAAGTATTTATAGGAGCAAGCAAACAAGCAAGGGGTATCCAGTTTGGAAAACATCTGATTGGGGTATATTATGGGATCTATTGCCCTTTAAAATGATTGGATGGTACTTGGAGCCAAACCATAAACTTAACTTCTGCTTTCCTCCTGATGGGTGGTTATCAGAGAGTGCTTGGAAACTAGTGTTAGGAATAGGTTTGTTAGGGAGTAACCTGGAAACTAGTGCTGGGTGTGCATGCTTGTTGATTAACTTGAGTTCAATCTTAGATCAGGTTCTAACATGGAGCCTGAACCCAACATGAAGTCGGTCTGGACTCTCACTGGCAAAACTAAACAGACTTAGCAGGTTAAATGTATACATTTATTTGTTTTTATGTATATGTAACAATAATATTTAAAGAAGAGACTGTGAATAAGGGAGGGATGGATGGGGAAGGAAAAAAGGAAAGAATAAGTGATATAGCTATAGTTTAATTAAATTAAATGATAACAGAAAAAGGCTAAAAAATACCCAACTTATTGCATCATTTTAAAATTTTGAAGTCATAAGAATTACTTAACCATACCAACCATAAATACTTAAAAATCATAAGTCTATTTTTATAAGAGAAAAATGATTCATAGAACCACATATGTAACATCAGTTACTCCAGGTATGCCCAATCCAAAGGACATTTTTATATAAATCAAGACAAGACCAGCATTTTAACATGTTTTTGAAATAAAGTAGATTATATTACTACTGACTTCTGGGATTTATGGACATCTGGTGTCAGATATTTTGTCCTGGATGATTGTCCCCCAAATGTCCAGCAATAATCATCTCAGCCAGAGTCAAATATTCATATCAGCCTTTTTCTCAAACAAACAAACAAACAAACAAAACCAACCAACCAAGCAACAAAAATACAAACCAAAACAGTCCTTATAACCTTTCATTCTGTATAAGAGAAGTCCTTGCCTGAATCTGCTCAGTTGCTTGTGACTTGCTGGCATTTATTGTGGTCCTTTGGTTTGCAGGTCAAGTTTTATATGACATTCTCTGTGTTTTTCTGTCTTTATATAACCATGTTTTAGAAAAGTAGCCATAAATAATCAAAATTTTCATTGATGGTACTCCCATATAAGGTCACGTTCTTGGAGACCTGGAAGTTTAGAAGAGACACAGTTCAATGTCAAAATTAACTATGGCAGAGGTGATAGTCTAGATAGATGGGAATATGATGAAATTTTGACCAATTAAGTTGCACAGTTGTTTCTATGTGGAATAATAAAATTTGTTCCTATTTTCAAAGACACAAAGGGCAAAAGAAAAAGTCTGGTTTTAAATTTAATAATTTATGTAAAAGTATGAATTTTTAATATAGTATTTAATAGTTTGACTATGTTCACTTATTTCATATTAAGTTAAAAGATTCTTATAAACTGTTTATTAAATGACAAAGCCATAAAGCTTTCAATGAACAAAGGACATTTCTTTCATTTGAAAAAGTCCGAAATACTTTTAAAGGTCCTCAAATATCTATATAGAGAAAAGATAGTTTTGATAATGTGTCCTGAGCAAGAAGGAAGCATTTGCCATAGACTCTCAAAGCAAAGAAAGACATCAGTGATAGGATGATGTTCCAGAAAAAGAGAAACTGTCAAAATGAAGATGTGAGAAGCCACCTGTGATGACTCCTGTTATATGTCAATGTGCACTATAGAGTCACCTGGGAAGGAAACCTCAATAAATATGGTTGAGATTGAGTAGGTCTGTGGATGGACCTGAAGAATTATCTTGATTGTATTCATTGATGGGAAGACCCATTTGAATTCTGGCAACTGTTCTTCCTGGACAGAAGATCCTGGTATGGGTACAACAGAGAAAGCTAGCTCAGCACTAGCACGTAAGCAGCCATGGCTGTCTACTAACAGCAGCTGTAATGTGAAAATCTGTGTCAGGTTTCTGCTGTTGGTCTTCCTTAAAATGGTAAAATGTGTCTTGAACTGTGAGGTAAAATAAACCCTTTCTCCATAAAATGGTTTTGATCAGAGTATTTTTTCACAGCAAGAAGAAAAACAAAACAAAGACACTGTCAGTGTTTTGTATGGATGTTTTGTTTTAATTTTAAGGAAATTTACTAAGATATAATTTACATTTCATCATAAAGTATGATCCAATGACTTTTATTCAGAATCGTGCAACATTTATATCATATTTAACTTACCTATGAAGAAAAAAAAATTTTATGTAAAACGTCTTATGATGCCAATATTTTAAGGTTCTATATAAAGTGACATCATGTGTTCATTGTCTTCATCTGTATAGCTTATTTCATTGCCTATAGTTTTTGAAGATCATTGGTGTTATTACATCTGTTAGTACTTCATCCTTTTTGCATGGGAGGGGGTAATATTCCATTCCATAAGTACCAGATTGTTTTAATCCATTCAACTATTGATAAACTCTTAGGTTAGTCATTCTGTTTTGAGTGTTTGTGAATAGTGCTGTAACAATGAATCAATAAATACAACTCTCCTCCCTTCAGCCTTGCAGTACTTTTGGATGAGTAATCAGCTGGGGGCTGGGAATCACACTGCTGTTGCATATTATGAGTATCATTATCTTTAATTTATTTAGTAATGCTCATGTTCTTCTTTTCGCAGACTATACTAAATTACATGACTGAATAGAGCAGATAGGAGTTTCTCGCCATCCTTCTCAAACTTACTTTTTTTTTTTTTCAGGAACAGTTGTTCTTATTCAGGTGAGGTAATCACTGTACTTTGCATTTGCACTTCCCTGGTGACTGCTGTTGCTGAACAGTTTCCATATACCTATTTGCCATTTGTATTCCTTCTTTTGAAAATTCTTCTTTTTTCTGGATTATATCTGTAGAGTTATGGTTTTTGAAATATTTGTGGTAACTTGTAGCTGGGTATGTGCACTACAAACAACAGCCAGATTACAATTCTAAATGAAATCTTACATACATCAATAAGCTTTTCAGGCAACACACATACACACACACACACACACACATACACTCACACTCAAGCTTGTATGTACATGTGAGTATATCCAACCCTACTGAAAAACCTCATTATAATACAACAGTTAGAAAGGAAATGGAGATTATAGAACATAAGTACAATGGAAAATATAAGGGATATTTTATAGACCTATCCTGATGTATCTGTAATTTGTTACCTATATGTAAATATGTTACTCTACATATAAGTTTTATGATCCAATAATGTAAAAATAAAATTCAAATGGTCATTTGTATTCTGTCCATAATTTTTAATTGAATAGGAATCTCAAAGAAAAAAATCAAATAAAAAATGTACCTTGAGAATTGTAAGAACGTTTTTGATGTTTCTTCATTTCATTGGCTTTCACTGAGTGGTTCTTAACCTTGGGAGTGCATTAAATACCCCAAGATTTGTATAGAACACTTATGTCCATCACATAATCCAGACCACTTTCCCAAATACATCCCTAACAAAAGCCATCCTCAAGCAAGTTGGTTGCATTCTTTACTTTCTTTTCTCATGTGCCATAGCTAAGAAATAAGGTAACAGATTTCAATTGGGATTAGTTAAGCAGCCCACATAACTGGATAATGACAAATTTGCTCTATGTATCAAAGGCTCATTGTTTCAGCAATTTCCCTCAAAAAGCCTGGAGAGGGGTAAATTGCTTCCCCTCAAATTTTAGACTGCTTTTGTATAGGAAGCTTAATAATTGAATGGATAGTTGGTTCCTGGGACAGGTATTTCACACAGTCTATGTTTAAACCATGTTTTATGGCTAAAAGACCTTGCCTGCTACAATAGTTAATTGTGGTGTCAAGTTGATGAGACAAAGAATGCACAGAATAGTGAAATATTATTCCAGGTATAAGCAACTGTATTACTTACTATTATTATTATTATTAGTAGTAGTAGTAGTAGCAGTAGTAGCAGTAGTTGTGATAAAACATCATTACTAAAGGCAGTGTAAGGAAGAGAACATTTACTTTGTTTATAGTTCCAGAGATACATAATATATCCTGGGTGGCTGGAGGTATGGAAATAAGCAAGCAGCAGGCATGGTAACAGGAAGAGGAAGATGAATGCTCATATCTTTTATTGCATCCATGAAGCAGAATAAGTAAACTAAAAGTGGAAAAAGGTTATGAATTACAAGCTAGGTAGAAGTACATCCAACCCAGTGATATAATTCCTGCAGTCAGAATGAGCCTCCCCATATCATCCCCAATGATGCTACCAACTAGAGGCCAAGTATTTAAATATATGAGTCCATTGGGAATACTTCTCATTCAAATCATGACAGTGTGTGTGTGTGTGTGTGTGTGTGTGTGTGTGTGTGTGTGTTCAGATGGGTTTGAATGAGGCTGACATATAAATCATTAAATTGAATAAGATAGATTGACTTTGCTTGTGAAAGTATCTAGCCCCAGCATGAAGGAAACCTGACTTGTAACTATGATATTTTGTGAAAGATGCCACAGAAAATATCATACACTGATGGGTAGGTATCAGATATCAAATAGGGGTCAGATGTGCAAAATCAAGGTGCTGGTAGATTTGGATTTTTTTTTCTGAGTTATAGGATCTGTTCTGTGACTACTTCATAGCTTCTGGTTATTGTCCAGTAATGTTTGGCATACAGTGGCTTGCAGATGCATCAGTTATCTCCTTCATAGTAACAGGGCGCTCTGTCTCTGTGTATGTCTGCCTCTGTAACAACACTATTTTCAATACATTATGCAGCATTAGAGTTAAAAATTGCTACAGTATGAAAATATTTAAGAATTATACACAGCAATATTTACAGTAGTCATACAATATGATTAAAGCATATTATAAATCTGTGAATCCAATAAATACTTTTATTAGTATAAACTACAAACTGCTATAACTTGCATTCTGTGAATAGCAGTCAGAAAGCCAGAGTATGTGTCTTGACCACCAAAGTAATTAAAAAAATACTATTTATTTGCTCAACAAAGATAATGAGGTCAAAGTGGAAATTAAAACACACTTATACCTCCATTAAACATTTTTTTTCTCAACCTTCCATATAGGGGAGATAAATGAACAGTATTTTAATCTGCATAATATTAGAATTTTATAGGAAAGATTGAATTATTGAAGAGGTTAATGTAAATAGAGAATTTTCAAAGCTTTGAAGATGATTGTCCAATTTGATAAAGTTTACCTGTTACAGAAAAAAATTCAAAATAATGAAAATAAACAAACCTTTTAAAGGGCATTTGGCTTTAAAAGATGTGGATATACAGTGAAGTAAAAATTTCTATATCTATAACACAATACTAAATTTCTATTTATTTATTTAAAAAAGGAAATTGTACACCTTCCTATTCCCCACTCTTATCCTAACTAAGGTCTGATTCTTCCTATTACAGCTCCCAGTTTTACCTTGACCTTTAACTCAATAACACTGCATTTTTTATGTGATACACATTTACTGCAATGGTGCTTACTCAGAGTTCAGCAGCACCCTCTTATCTACTAAGTATTGAGTTTCATTCTTCTGTTTTCAAGTTTAGCAAGTAAGCCTATATTTTTAGTCACTACATTCATTCCAGAAACCGTAGCAATCTTTATATTATTTCCAAACATATTATCTATATTTAATCTACTAAATTTTTAAAAGAATAAGCACAAGCAAAATGTGTTAAAAACTTTCAATTTGAAAGCATACTTTTCAAAACTTTTCAGAAAAAAAGGTGGGGCTGGTAAGATTTCTCAGCAATTTATAGTACTTGCTGCTCTTACAGAATACCTGCCTTCAAATTCCAGGATTCAGATTGTGGCTTACAACAGCTATCACTCCCAGATCCAGTGAACCAGACATCCTATTATAGTGCAGTGGGTATCAGGCACAAAGAGGAACACATACATACATGCAGGCAAAACATGCATATATGCAAAATAAAATAAACAAATGTAAAATGTTTTAAAATATTGAGAAGAAAAACTGTGGCTCTCCTTATTCTGGTTTCTTCCTTCCTTCCCTTCTTTCTTTCTTTCTTTCTTTCTTTCTTTCTTTCTTTCTTTCTTTCTTTCTCTTTCTTTCTTTCCATTATTATTTGTGGAACCCTTCTCCACTGATGTGACTACCCTAATCATTCTTTAAGCTTCTTGGCTATTCGAGATACTTCTGTTGAGAGTTCTCTGTTTAGCTCTGTACACTATTCTTAATTGGGTGATCTGGGTTGTTTTTTCTAACTTCTTAAGTTCTTTTAAAAATTTGGATATTAGCCCTCAGTCGGAATGTAGGCTTGGTGAAGATCAATTCATAATCTGCAGACCACTATATTTTCCTATTGACATTGTCCTTGGCCTTACAGAATCTTTTTAGTTTCTAGAGGTCCCATTTATCAATTATTGATCTTAGATCCTGAGCCATTAGTGTTCTGTTCAGGAAATTGTCTCCTGTACCAATGAGTTCAAGGGTATTTCCCTCTTTCTCTTCTATGGGATTTAGTGTATCAGATTTTACATTGAGGTTTATGATATGCTTGGATTTAAGTTTTTTTTGCAGACTGATAGATATGGGTTTATTTGCATTCTTCTACATGCAGACATCCAGTTAGACAAGCACGATTTGTTGAAGATGCTTTCTTTTTTCCATTGTATGGTTTGTGTGGCTTAGATATTAGGGTGATTCCAGTTTTATAGATGAGTTTTATAGTGTTTCTTCTGTTTCTATTTTGTGGAATACTTTGAGGAGTATTGGTATTAGCTCTTCTTTGAAATTTTGGTAGAATTCTGCACTAAAACTACCTGGCCCTGTTGGTTTTGTTGTTACTTTTTATTAATTTTATTGCTTTACAATCCAGTCATTACCCACCTCCTGGTCTGATCACCCACTATTCCTTATCCCATTCCTCCTCCCCCCTCTCTCCAAGTGGTTGTCCCCCACCATCCCAACAGGCCTCCCCACTCCCTGGAGCCTTACTTCTAGAGGGTTAGGTGGGTCTTCTCCCATTAAGGCTAAACCAGGCAGTCCTTTGTAGTATATGTGCCGTGGACATCGGACCAGCTCCTGTATGCTGCATTGTTAGTGACTCAGTGTCTGAAAATATCAGAGGTCCAGGTTAATTGAGACTGTTGGTCTTCCTATGGGGTTTTCCTCTGCTTCCATCTTTTCCCTAATTCAATGATACAGGTCTCTACTTCAGTCCAATGACTGGATGAAATTATCTGCATCTGTTTCAGTCAGCTGCTTGTTGGGCCTTTCAAAGGACAGCCATGCTAGGCTCCTATCTGTAAGCATGCCATAGCATCAATAATAGTGTCTGGCCTTGGAGATGGAACCCACATTAGGCAAGTCACTGGACCACCTTTCCCCCAGTCTCTTCTCTATTTTTGTCCCTGCATTTCTTTTAGCCCTAGGTTTTTATTTTTGATTAGGAAACATTTTAAATATTGCATCGATTTCTTTAGGGGTTGTACTGCTGTATAACTAGTTTGCTTGACCTTGATTAACTTTGATAAGTGGTATCTGTATAGAAAAATCTTACTTTTCCTAAAGAATTTCAAGTTTTGGGTAATGCAAGTTTTTGTCTAATATCCACTTATCAGTGAGCACATACCATGTGTGCTCTTTTGTGATTGAATTAACTCACTCAGGATGACATTTTCTAGTCCCATCCATTTTCTAAAGAATTTCATGAAGTCATTGTTTTTAATAGCTGATGAATACTCCATTGTGTAAACATACCACATTTTCTGTATCCATTCCTCTGTTGAAGGACATCTGGGTTCTTTCCAGCTTCTGGTTACTATAAATAAGGCTGCTATGAACATAGTAGAGCATGAGTACTTATCATATGTTGGCTCATCTTCTGGGTATATTTCCAGGACTGGTATAGCCGGGTCTTCAGGTAATGTTATATCCAATTTTCAGAGGAACTGCCAGACTGATTTCCGGAGTGGTTGAATGAGCTTGCAATCCCACCAAAAATGGAGAAGTGTTTCTCTTTCTCCACATTCTCACCAATATCTGCTATCATCTGAATTTTTGATCTTAGCCATTCTGACTGATGTGAGGTGGAATCTCAAGGTTTTATTTGATTTGCATTTCCCTGATGACTAAAAATGTTGAACATTTCCTCAGGTCCTTCTCAGACTTTCAGGTTTTCTCAGTTGAAAATTTTTTGCTTAGTTCCATACTCCATTTTTTAATAGGGTTATTTGGTTGTCTGGAGTCTAATTTCTTGAGTTCTTTGTATATATTGGATATTAGCCGTCTATCAGATGTAGGATTAGTAAAGATCTTTCCCCAATCTGTTGGTTGCCATTTTGATCTATTGACAGTGTTCTTGCTTTACAAATTTTCTTTGCAATTCTATGAGGTCCCATTGATCAATTGTTGATCTTAGAGCATAAGCCATTGGTGTTCTGTTCAGGAACTTCTCCCCTGTGCACAAGTATTCAAGGGTCTTCCCCACCTTCTCTTCTACTAGTTTCAGTGTATCTGGTTTTATGTGAAGATCCTTGATCAACTTGGACTTGAGCTTTGTACAAGGAGATAAGAATGGATTGATTTGCATTCTTCTACATGCTAACCTCCAGCTGAACCACCACCATTTGTTGAAAATGCTGTCCTTTTTCCACTGGATGGTTTTAGCTCCTTTGTCAAAGATCAAGTGACAGTGTGTGGATTCTTTTCTACGTCTTCAATTCTATTCCATTGATGTTCCTGCCATGTCCAATACCATGCAGTTTTTATCACTATTGCTCTGTAGTACAGTTTGAGGTCAGGGATGGTGATTCCCCCCAGATGTTCTGTTATTGTTGAGAAAAGTTTTCACTATCCTGGGTTTTTTTTTTTTTCTTATTCCAAATGAATTTGCGAGTTGCTCTTTTTATCTCTATGAAGAATTGAGTTAGAATTTAGATAGAAATTGATTGCACTGAATCTGTAGACTGCTTTTGGCAAGATGGTCATTTTTACTATATTAATCCTGCCAATCATGAACATGGAATATCTTTCCATCTTCTGAGATCTTCTTTGATTTCTTTCTTCAGAGACTTATAGTTCTTGTCATACAGATCTTTCACTTGCTTGGTTAGATTCATACCAAGGTATTTTATATTATTTGTGACTATTGTGAAGGGTGTCATTTCCCTAATTTCTTTCTCAGCCTGTTTTTATCCTTGGAATACAGGATGGCTACTGATTTATTTGAGTTGATTTCATATCCAGCCACTTGGCTGAAGTTGTTTATCAGGTTTAGGAGTTCTCTCATGGAAGTTTTGGGGTCACTTAAGTACGGTATCATATCATCTGCAAATAGTGAAATTTTGACTTCTTCCTTTCCTAATTGTATCCTTTTGACTTCCTTTTGTAGTCTAATTGGTCTGGCTAGGACTTCCAGTACTATATTAAATAGGAAGGAAGAGACACAGACAACATGAAGCTCATGAAGAAGGAAGACCAAAGTGTGGGTGCTTTGGTCCTTCTTAAAAGAAGTAACAAAATATTCATGGGAGCAAATATGGAGACAATGTGTGGGACAGAAAATGAAGGAGGGGCTATCTGGAGACTGCTCCACCTGGGTATCCATCCCATGTGTAGTCACCAAGCCAGACGCTGATGTGGGTGCCAGGAAAGGCATTCTGACAGGAGCCTGATATAGCTGTCTACTTAGAGGTCTGCCAGAGCCTGACATATACAGAGGGGGATGTTCACAGCTAATCACTGAACTGATCATGGAGTTCCCCATGAAGAGGTTAGAGAGAAGACTTAAGGAGCATAAGGGGATTGCAGCTCCAAAGGGAGAGCAACAATGCCAACCAAACAGAGCTCCCAGGGTCTAAACCACCAGTCTGGGAGCACATAGGGAAGCACCCATGACTCCAGCTGATAATGTAGGGGAGGATGGCCTTGTTGGGCATAGGTAGGAGAGGAGGTCCTTGGTCTAGTGAAGTCTGGATGCCCCAGTGTGGGGGAATTCAAGGGTGAGAGGTGGGAGAAGGTGGGTGGGTAGGGGTACATCCTCATAGAAGCAGAAAGAGGGGGGATGTAACTGGGATTTCGGGGTGGGGAGGAAATAGAGAAAGGGGATAATATCTGAAATGTAAATAAAATATCCAATAAAAAAAGGAGAAAAAATTAAAAACAAAGAATTTCAAGTTTTATGGAGTAAAGGCTTTTGAAGTAAGACATAATTATTCTTTGAATTTCCCTTTTCATTTCTGATTTTGTTTATTCGGATGCTGTCTGAGAAGAAAATATATTCATTTTTGTTTCAGTGAAATAGTCTGTAAACATCTGTTAGGTTCTTTGACTTACAATGAGGGTCAGTTTCATAATTTCTTTCCTTATTTTTTTCTGGATGACCTGTCAATTAGTGAGAGTGAGGTTTTGAGGTCTCCCACTATTAATTTCTAGAATTAGATGTGCTATTTAAGCTATTTAAGCTTTAGCAATGTTTTTTTAAAACTGTGGGTGCCCTTGTGTGCATGAATTTCTATGCACACAATCAATACACACACACACACACACACACACACACACACGCGTGTGTGTGTGTATATATATATATGGGGTGTAAATAAACATATATATATATAGGAATCTGGAAGAAGATTAAAGAATGTCCTTTTGAGTCATTAAACTAGCATATAAAATTACTAAGCCTCTGTGTATATACATATATATGTCTGTGTATATATGTATTCATATTTACATATATGTAATATTTAGGACTTTAGTATGAGTTGGGTTATATTTGTAGGTCAGAGATCATAGGGTAGTCATGAAAATTAGACTAAAACACTAAAGTAAATATATGATTTGTTTAATTTTGAATTTTAGTTATACAACAGTCTTTTCAGTATAAGTATGTCTCATTTTTTTTCCCAAGTAATATCTGATGCAAATAAAATATGTAGTATGAATATTAGCCATTTTATAAATAATTAGGATGTTTAACATATGAATGGTAAGTGGTGGGAGCCAGGGTTCTAAATATTTAAATGTGCAGTTAAGGGAGTCTGACTACAAATACTAATTATTAAGTAGTAAATATTAACTTAGTGTTCTTTAATTGGATGCATCATCATTAATTCATAATCACTTTAATTAATACATAAATATTTTCACATAAAATGGTTATGTGTGTGTGTATCACGCACACACATACATATATATATATACATATATATATACATATACATATATATATATATATACATTTACACATGTGCATTACACATTGCTTTGTAGTGAGAGAACTTTAGAAGTAAAGAATTTTGGTAGATGAAAACTCTTGTATGCCCCAGATTTTTATTTTTCATAAATATTTACAATATGTCAAATCAGGACTCATTGAAGAAATATAAAACACCTAATTTCAAGTCTCAGAAAACAAATAGCCTGAAATAGCTTGTAATTTTGAACTGACATTTTGTTATATTTTTTATGTTCAAATTGGTTTTTTATTGGATATTTTATTCATTTACATTTCAGATGTTATCACCTTTCCCCACTTCTCCTCCCTGGAACCCCTATCCCATCCCCTTCCTCCTTTTTGCTTTTATATCAGTTTAATTACATACATGTATTAATGTCAGTTCTAGGTTGAGGAACTAGTAATACAACAGATGCAAATAGTCAAGCAACAAGCAACACAATAAATTCAAATAGTCAAAGAACAAGCAAGGCAATAAACACAATTCCATGAACACTCCAGTGATCATTGTTTCTAAGAGCTTATCAGGATGACCAAAATATCTGAGGCAACTTCCCTGTCCTTGCCCAAAGTAATTTTCATGTCTGAAGCATACTTCCTTGTTTAGCCTAAAATTTAGATTCTTGTTTGAAATGACTTCATTGTTCTAGCCTAGCTGTCAACTTCAGGTATGGAGATTTAAAGACCCCTAGGGGTCGCCCTTCTGCCCCTTGGTTGGGTTGGGGGCCATAGGGAAGTGACTTTTTTGAGAGAGAGAGAGAGAGAGAGAGAGAGAGAGAGAGAGAGAGAGAGAG
>NW_021620970.1:4307492-4316080 GCF_004785775.1 Grammomys surdaster
AGAGAGAGAGAGAGAGAGAGAGAGAGAGAGAGAGAGAGAGAGAGAGAATTATGCCAAAAGAAAGCAGAAAACAACTAAAATTACCTAAAGTATAGCAATCTCCTCAGAAATTAAACATTTCCCTCTTGGGGGAGAAATCTCATTAATACACAAGATGTTCTAAAGGATGGTAAAATATTGTATCCTGTAGGAATTTAGGCTCAGGAATTAAAAAGAAAAGTCAAAAGCCTCAGGAAGTTCCTGAAACTGACTATATACACTAGGTTCTTCCTTATCCATGTATATGGAAATAGTAAGGATTACAGGGGAAAAAAAAGAAAAAAAAAAAAAACCAAACTGCTCCCTCAAAAAAAACCCTCAGATAGGTTAAATTGCCTAGAAATGACGGACCACTCAAGCTGTCTGTAAGAAGCAAAGACTAGACTCAACAGCATGCAAAATGTTCAGACAGACCACCTGAGATGTGTATAAGTAAATATTTTGAATCTATTGAGCTTCTTGCAGGTTTCTAAATTTCATAAACTGCCATCAATGCTGGCTGAACTTCTATATCATTTCTGTTCCTTTTAGTAACTTCTTACTTATGACTACTCTCAAAAAGAAAAAAAAAAATTAGTTAACCAAGGTGGAAATGGGAAGTATCTTACCTTGGTTTGTCATTGATTACTTATCTAGAATGAATGAAAATATATACACATTTTAAACACACCATACACACACACACACACACACACACACACACACACACACACAAACACCTGCAAGAGTTCCTGATGATCAAAGTCACAACATTTTGTCAAAATATAAATTTACTTTGTGTTAAAACGTGATGTCTCGGGGGCCGTGTTACTGGCAGCAGGAGCTACCACTGGGAAGAATTCAGGGCCAGGGAGTGGGTAGTGAGGGGGAAAGGGTTATCTACCGGACTGTCGGCTTCCCTCCCTGTCCTCAGGATCCTTTGCTGCCTCACCCAAGGTCTGCAGCCTTTGTGCCAGACACTGCCTTAAAGGCATCTCCATGTCTTTTGGGGGTCCCATGAGCTGTTGGAGAAGTGACCCTGTTTGGGGATCTGGGTTGACTGGCCTTTGTCCCCCTGTTGCCGGTCTCCAAACCCCGATTTGGTGCCTTTTATTTTACCGGTTATGTCAGTCCCAAAGTTGAAATCTACAAATCCTTTCGGCCACTTTGCCTTCTTGTGTGTTTTCCCTGGTGCTGTGACCCCAGCGGTCTATGTTACAAAGCATATGTGTGTAGTGCGCCATCGTGAGAGCCTCACTGCAGTCGGCGCCATACGCTCCGAGTCAAGTTCTCATGTTTACCGATAAATAAAATAGTTGGTTTTTAAAAAAAAAAAAAAAAAAAAAAACCTAATATACAAAAGAAATATCTTAAGTGCTTTCTTATATAAGTGAACAAATAAGCAGATAAATGGAAAAAGAGACTCTTTTTCAAGTATCACAGTCCCAAGTATTTAAGGAATTAAGACATTCTTCCTTTTTCTAAGTTTCATATACTAGGCAAAATCTAGGTATAGGTTGGTTGTACTCTTCTCAAAGCTATGATGGATGAGTTTTCCCATGTTTCAGTTCTTATCACTTATTTCCATCATCAAAGAAAGCAATCATGTATTCAGTATCTGAAACACTGAAATTTTAACCATGGCTGCTTAATTTTTCTTTAGAGTATACTTTATGAAAAAAATAAGTCAGTTGAGAAATGCAAGTTTTCCATGAGCATATTTTCCTCAGTGTTGGTCACAAGACCCCAGCCCCAGAGGTTGAGATTTTGCCAAGTAGCTATAGACACCTCTACCTGCTTCGAAGACAGTTCCTGTTGGGGCATATAAGAAACAATATTGATTCTCACTTGGACAGTATTGGTTTTCTTCAGCAAAATAGGATGAAATAATCAGCAAAGACTATTAGGGCAGACCTATCAATCTACAACTCAACCTCCAGGATGCTGATGCAAGAATATGTGAAATCTTGTTTCAAAATGCAAATAATAAAATAATGAAATAAAAGATACAACTAACAGAAACATGAATGATAAAATATTACTTCATTTGTCAATATGTGATTATCTGGAATATTGCATTTATGACTTCTATTTGCTGGGAGGAGGTATATTGGTTTTCTACCTTCATTATTAGTTTGTTCATAATGTTTTTATAGCAATTCAATACTAAATAAGAGGTCTCTAAAATGATTCTATTAGATAAGCTAACATAAGAAAATTGTTGAGACATGAAATAATGAAAAAAATATTATATTTAATAACAGCTCCTGGTATGTAAGATATTATTACTGCTTCATACTGTTGTGTTTATAAGTATGTTCCGTGGTAAAACAAGATGACTCAGCTTGAAAGTTGTTCAATGGATACTCATACTAAAAGTGATTATATTTTCCAGGCAAAATAATTTTATAGGAATAATATTACCACAAATAATTTGGCAAAATTCGAGTCTTCCCCCAATGAACTTGCTAC
The DNA here is from genome assembly GCF_004785775.1 of Grammomys surdaster. Lineage (NCBI taxonomy): Eukaryota > Metazoa > Chordata > Mammalia > Rodentia > Muridae > Grammomys > Grammomys surdaster. The sequence continues at coordinate 4,309,983 of NW_021620970.1, forward strand.
TAACAATTGTTTATGTATTATACCTAACACATAACACTTAATATGCATCTATACTCACATGGGCTCACCATCCAGAAACATAATATTTTACTGCTATTCTCTTGAATGGTTACAATATAGAAATAATAAATCACCACGATGATATTTTGTCTTCAAATGTTTCTATAGCAGTGATAGTTGGAATAATCAATCACTTGTGTAATGCAAATAAGGAAACATTGACAATTAAATTTGGGCAGACACAAGATAAGAGTGATTCCATGATATTTGACATAGCAAAGGGGGAAGCTTGTTTTCTTTCTTGGTAATATTTATTTTAATTATGTAAGCTTGTGTTTAATTTTTATTCCTTTCTGTTAGGAGCATCCGTTTGAGCTTTTTAAATTTTTCTTTCTGTTTTTGTATCTGCAGCTTCCCCCATTTGTTTAATCACAATGTGCTTTGTTTAATATTTCAGGGCTGTTTATCAAGACACCTTAATTTGATTGTTTCCTTTCAAATTTGTCTTCACCAGGTGTTTCGTGACTGGAACACATTTCCCACATGATAAAATTACAGGTCTAATTAATGCCTTTAAGGACATTGGTGAACAATTCACACCTAATTTTCTGCAGGGGGCATATTTAGGTGTTTAACTAGGTGGAACTATGTGCTGAGAATCTCATTTGCATACAAAGCCCCTTTTGTTATCGGTAAACACTCTAATTCAGAAACAAAGAGCATATGCACATTATCTTTTTGCAGTGTATTAGCAAGCAGAGAAAAACAGAAAATAAATATATATGAGCTACGTTTCATCAAAACAGAAACAAAAATTCTATTAGATTAAGAATTCAGATATGAAGTAAATTTCTTTAAATCAATGAGAATATACAATATTTGAAAAATAATGAAGGTGAGGGATCCTGACGAAGCATTGCAAAATATATACAAGCTTTGAAATTCACATCTCAAGTATGTATGAAGGATCGCAATAGAAGTGTGGCCTCACAGGGAACACCAAAAGGAAATTTAAGTGATCAGTGGTGCAAACTGACTGCAGGCCAGAACACACACTTCATTCCTATGTCTTACGCTTACAAACAAGTACAGGATAAGAGAATCTTCTAGGACAAGATTCCCAATCATATTCCATCTCAATTTTAATCTCCTCTGAGACCCTAATGTTATGGGTGTCTTAATATTCCCAGTAAAGTACTGGGTTCACTATTAAGATATTGATCCTCTTAAAAATGAATTCTTAAGAGCCACTTGTGAAAACCAAAGATATTTAAGGCCCATTTATCTGACAGTATACAAATAAAATTTTATCAGTCTTTTAATATGGACAGTTTTTTTTTTCCTGAGAGTTATAAAAATATTAGAATGGTATAAAAATAGAATTCTCCAGACAAACTTAAAGAGATCAAAATACCTTATGAAAGAATGTTGACCTAGGGAACAGAGGAAATATGTCAAAGAGCAAAGACTCAACTACTTCAGGATTAGAGGTCATCTCTTCTTGCTAATTAGCATTACCCCACTGAAACCAAAGCACATGTCCTAGGTGTCTCATTCTTCATTGAGGAAGTGCTTTAGGAATTCGGAACCAGGCACACAATTAAGGCATATTATCTGATCCTTCCAGAGGTGGAAGAATACAGACTGTCAATCCTGTACTGTTACCTTCACAACAGGTGACTATTGAGAACTTTCCATGTTTTTAAATTTGTCATGAAGCATTTAAAAGACTTACATTTCAAATAGGCAAAGAGGAAAATGACAATGTGTGGTTTTCCCCAGTAAATGCCTCTAGTAAGGCCTAGAAGAAGAGAAATGTCTGTGAAAGGTTAATCAAGTTGAAGGAAATGTTGACATTTCTGTGGTCACTAGAAATGTACAATTCTCTAGAAATCCAATAGGCTCACCTTACCAACCCTGCTGCTTGCACATTTCATCTACAAACAAATTACTCTGAAGTTCCTGTATTTCCTAAGGTGGCAGTATCTCTTTTTCCTTGTCTTAATTTTAATTTCAAAAGTCTACAGTCATTTTATATACACAGTTTTGTACTATTGTACATTGAACACATAGCTTCCATACTCTTTTACTAGATTTTATCTTCAGTGTTTAATTTGCAACATGTTTTGATATAGCATATTATATAAATATTACATGAGATGAAGAAGATATAAATTTATAATCTAAAGTTAAAGTAGCTGTCATACAGATCACAATTTTGAAGCAATGTTGATTATAGCCTTATGACATTTGTTTCCTTTCATATAACACCTATATATCACTCCAAAGATTTTTCAGTCGTTCTAGCTTCCAGAAGATTACAATGAGATGATGTTACATTCTATTTCTTTTATGTACAATGTGTGAGACCATGTGAAAACATAACTATTTATAATTCCAAGGTAGCAACAATAGTTCTTTAAATTAAATATAAATCCCTATTCATGAAAGCCAGCTTTATGCAGCTGTATACGAATTGGACACTGCAGATAGGCTTTTCAAATGCAAATTTTCCATTTGGGATATTGTTTATGAGGTTTTATAAGATATTGATACATCCTAGTATGTATGGCGGCAAAAGTTTCTTTTATTTTACTGTGTATTATAATTGTAATAGCTTCTTCTCTTTTTTGTTAGATAACATTTGAGAGTATGGTATATATCATACAACCAGGAATTGCATGTGGGATAAATACTGAGGCATGCATTTTCAGATAATTTTATCATTACTTTGAGGCTATCCTTAAGTAGATAAAGACAATTAAGATGCCACAAGTTAACGTGGTCTTTTGGTGCCAGAGTTACATATAATTTATTGAGTGATGTTATTATATGACATGTGATGTCACAATATTTTCTTATTCATGCAAAATTTTGGATTTGGATTTTGTTTTAATATAGGTGCAGTTTAAGTAAATAATAGATTGTATGGTACAAAACAAGCAGGCATTTAAGAAGGAGAACATTGTAAAGTCTTAATCTCACTTGTTTCTAATGTATTCCCTGACTCCATCAATAATGTTTTAGTTACTTAATAAATGTAGCCTTCTAGAAACTTGTCTTAATTAGCGTTTCATTGCTATAAAGAGACATCATGACCAAGGCAACTCATATAAAGATAAATATTTATTGGGGCTGGATTATAGTTTCCGAGGTTCAACCTATTATCATCATGGCAGGAAGCACCATAGTGTGCAAGCAGACATGGTGCTGGAACTGCCAAGAATTCCACATCTTGACCCTAACACAACCAGAAGGAGATGGTATTCCCCAGGCAGCCTATATGGCCTCAAAGCCAGCCTATTCTGCCACACACTTCCTACAACAAAACCACACCCATTACAACAAGGAAACGTTTCCTTATAATGCCATTCCCTGTGAGACAACCATTGAACACATGAATCTATGAGGGTCAAACCTATTCAAAGCATCACAAACCTCTTTAAGAAATGTGAACATAATATTTATTTCTATTTCTTCTTTTTCTTGAACAATAGTAACATAATTTATGCATATATATATATGTATATATATACATATATATATAGAATGAGTTCCACAACTACTTTTTTCACTTCGCCTTATATAATGAATTTACCCTGAATAAGTAATGCCTTCTCTGCTCTAAATTATTTCACCAATGTTGACAGATGGGTGGATTGTTGGATAGTAGATCCATTTCTAATTTCTTAATATTATAAATAATGTAGCAACACACAGTATTACATATATGATATTTCAAATTCAATTGGATAATTGTAAAACAAATACTTTCTGGTACTCTTAGAGTCTATATCTTATTTCATCCATATACCTTTTAATTTAGGCACAGTTCATCATATAGATTTTGCTTTTCCATTCTTTTCAATTCCTTTCCAATAAGTTGTTTCCTTCTTTAGATAACCACATCTCTCCTGCACGCTTATACTTCATTTAAGAACTGACATTTTTGGTGGTGATTTACCAATGTGTTTTCTCTTTTGTTTAATTTTATAATGTGAAATTCTCATGTGTAATATTTTAAATAAATGAAACTTTTTAGGGAATTTTGCTTTTATACAATATTATTTTGAGTATGAAAGTTCAGAGACTGTCTATTAATCTATTTTTTTTTAGTATATCAAGTTTTCATCTGGTACTCTGTACTAATATAAGCTACCACAAAGAAGTCAGAATGACTATAGATTCCTTCAGCTTTTATTCAGGCCTCACTTTTTTTGTTACAGTAACACTCTTTGTTCTTAACAGTTGTTGTGTGTAAGTCCATGATTTTACTTACCACTTAGGATATTAGTACTTTAGGAAACTTTACATTATTAATCATAACTTAGGCAAATGTCCAGAATATCATGGTACATATCCTTTCTTCATCAAATACTCATATAAAAGGAGTTCCTTTCTTCTCTGAGTCAGATCACTGACCCTCAATTCTTACTACCTCAGTTGCTGTTCCTCTGGTCTCCTCAGAAATTTGAAACTGCTAGATGTCTGTATAAATGAAGGTCTACAAATGAGCTTATAGCTAAGGAAAAGTCTCTATATCATCTAGAAAGTCATGACATGCCTTAGAGTTGAGCTTTCTTATGAAGGAATGAAAGGGTTGATAGTAACAAGGAAGATGGAGAAAAAGACATGAAAGGAAATATATCATCTGCTTAGGGAGGGGGTATGTTTAAAGGAAAGTTAAGATTTTTCTTCTCTAATCTCTGTACTTATAAGATATGTATAAATACTTGTAAAATTAAATCTATTTGGCAAAGCATATTTTATTCTGTATTTAGAGAATCCTTTAAAAAATCCCTTCTGAAAAATCACTTTAATCATCTCTCAAAGATTTATGTCATAAATTTATTTTAATGTAGGTTTTTATTCTGGATATTGGTTATAAATGGTTTCTAATAAGTCATATTATGGACTTAGATTGTTTAATTTATTGGATTATGGGATACCTAAAGCCTTCTACCACATACACCTACTTGGTGTTTGCCTTATCAAATTAGCTGTCTTGTAGCCTCATTCTAATTACTAAGTTAAGAGGAAAGTAAAGGGGAGATTGTTTTCAGTAGATGAATAAAAGTAGTTTAAGTATTTTCTAGGAACTGGCTCACATGAACACTGCCATGGAGTCTGAATTTCAAAATCTAGGTTTTCTTGGTAATATGAGTTCACTATGTGAAGGGTCCAGGACAATGGTTCTTACCCTTCCTATCACTGCAACTCTTTAACGTAGTTTCTCATTTGACTGTAAACCGTAACTGTAAAATTATTTTTGTTTCTAATTCGTTAACTGTAATTTGGCTACTGTTACAAATTGTAATTAAAGATCAGTGTTTTCTGATGGTGTTAGGTGACCCCTAAAAAAGGAACATTCGACCACCAAAAGGGTTGCAAGGCATAGGTTCAGAAACAACGGTCTAGAAAAAAATGTAAGTTTTCAACCAATAAGAAAAGGAAGGTCCATTTTATGTCTTATGAAGAACACATAAAATTTACAGAAGTTAAATAGCCAAATCCGGCTAGATAGTTATAAGACTTCAGAACCAGTGGTACAAAAATGAAGTCAGCATACTTTCCATCACTTTTAAAATGTATATGGTCTGATCTAAGGACCATTGTCAGATATTTAACTTTAGAAATAGACATTTGAAAACTTATTCCTGATGTATCTATCACTCTTCTGTAGCTCTATATAGACTTCTTCACTTGGTAATCAATCCTGCCATCTTTCCAGATCACTCTTCTGCAGCATTATTTTAGATAGCCATCACTGGCTTACTACAGCAACATGCCAGGATGCCTTTGTCTTACCTGTGTCCCATACGTAGTTCAGCCAATTCAGTCTCATAAATAATTCCATAATCCTGGATTTATTGTGCCCCATCCCAGTTTCAGATATGAAACCTAAATGTTTTGAATGAAAAAATGGCCACACATCTCCCATTCTCAGTTGCGTAAATCCTGAAAAAGAAATTCTGTGTAAAGTAACTAGATATCAACAGTTCTAAATTTCATGTTTAAAGATCTCTGTCTTACATTTGTATGTGTCTCCAAACACACACACACACACACACACACACACACACACACACACACACACA
>NW_021620970.1:4316090-4334488 GCF_004785775.1 Grammomys surdaster
ACACACACACACACACACACACACACACACACACACACACACACACACCACACACAAATGTACTGATTTCTCGAGCTGGAAATGTATCTAACAAATTTATTCACAGGGAAATACTATTAACACTGTTCTTACCCATTCCTGGACCATTTCTTTATTTTTACCAATCCATAGAAAACATTAATTCATACACAGAAAGTCATTTCAAAACATAGCCCCTCAAGCACTGTGGGATGGAGCTGGATAGTTATTTTAAAGGTTGAATCTTGGCCCTTCAGAGAGTGCTGCTTTTATATTTTCTACATGCTGTGAAAGGCGCTGGTGTTACAGAAACTGCTATAAAATTCACCGTGGCTGAAACATGCAAATCAGCACAGAATGTTTGCTGGAGGGTAAGTCATAGCAATGCCATTGAAATAGCCTGGGTATGCATATCTCATCAGTGACATCTTGAGCTCTGTTAATCAATTCCTATTTGAGATAAATGCATCTGCTTGTATCTCCAAAAGCTGGATTCACAGAACCGTGACTAAGATATTTCATAGATGCTCCCCAAGGACTTTAAAAGACAGAATGATAGGAAATTTACTAAACCCATACTGCTAACCTGAGGAAAAGGTTAACCAAAATTCAGAGGCTTCTTGATTCTCTTGCACAGCCTGTGAATTTTAACACACAGTGTTCTAAATTTGTCCACTAATTCCTGAAGATATGATTCATAGCTGTGATGTCTGTGTTAGAGCAATAAGTGGTGATAATTTCAGACTTTGAAAAGTAATATATCTCAGAATTGCATCCTCTGCTGAACCGTTCCTTCTAAATATTTTAGAAGCAGTGATTTCTCTGCTAAGGAAAAGCTGAACAAAAACTATCTGAAAAACAATGGAGGAATGTGAGTATTTTTTTTTAAATTTAGTAGGAGGCAATATGAAAAGTGGATTACAATTATACTCAAAACTCTGAGAGGCTACTGATGACATCTTTACTTCAACTTCCTCCTCTCCTAAATCATCGATAATAGAGGCCACAGGCATTGTGAAGTAAACCCTGAAGCTCGCTGCACATAGACTCTAAGGGTATCATTTTTACAGTTCCGTTAACAAGAGACATGAAACTCACACCATTATTTGACTTGCTTAAAAAGTATCTTTTCATGTTTTAAATTCTCCTGTCCCATATATTTGCAATCATTTGGCCCTTAGCATTCTCCTTGAAACTGTCCTCCTCTTCCCATTTCTCCTCTTGTTCCCGTTGACATTTTTTACTCTATAGCTCCTAGCTATCCCTCAACCACAAAGGTAGTTGAAGCAACATCCAAAAATACCAGCTCCCAGGAGCTGTTAGTTCTGTGCTTAGAGTATAAAATGGGTCTCAAGCCTGGGTAATAACTGAATTCATGAATCTCAATTCCCAGATGACATTAATAGCAGCGTAGAGCAGGAAGCAGAGTTATGTTAATTTCTGCAGGTAATGCGTGAAAGCAGATAGGGAATGCTTGAAAGGTCAACATCTGCTGTCATGCACGAGTGTCGCAAAATGTGATTGGCCAGTAAATGTCAACACCATGTTCTAAAATCTACATGCCACCCTTTCAATTTAATCTTAGCTTACAGCCCAGCTAACAATCATGCAGCATGTTTCAAAAGCCCTTGAATTCTAAAATGGAATTGTATGATTGCATTCCCATGGCAATAAGACACCTGTAAATTACAAACTTGTCATTTAATCAGCATAAATGTAGGGAGTTTGTGCAGCCACTGTGAATTTTTTTTCCTATCTGTTTTCAAGGGAGGCTGAGGACTTCTTAATGATTATATACCATAATGCAGGTCGAACTGTTGCCATGGTATTATGCACTTTTTTTTAAAGAGTGACTAGAATGCAGAGCAGATAATGAATATAATTGATTGTCCTCTGCACCACATAGATGCAGTTTATTTTTTTCCCTTTATTTTCCTTCTCTTTTCAATCTAGATTATGTTCAAAGGTATATATTAGTACAGTGACAAGAATGACTGTCATATAGAACAAACTCCACCTTATAAAAATGAATACATATAAAATGATCTGCCTTGAAAAATGTCTGTAGCAAAAAGGATAAGCATAAAGATCAGAGTCAAAAATTACATTCACCACAGACTGTCAGCTATATTGATGAAGAGGAAAACATCAAGTTATTCCAAAAATAAGGGAAGAGTCTATAGATTCATAGCATACTGAGGTATCCAAGACACTATTTCATTAACTGTAAACTAAATTAGTGAATCTCACATAGTCACAAATATTTGCATCCCATGTATCAGGCACATATTTGATAAGTAACTGGGATCAACATCATTATTAATTATGATTAACATGTCTTTACAAACTTACAGGCATTTATACTTTAAACCATTCTATTTATGTGCTAAAAGGATGCCTCAATAGGTAATAGTGAAACTACTCTTACAGAAGATAAACATCCAGCTTCCAACATCTAGGTCAAGTATCTCCAAGCCACTTATAACGACAGCTCCAGGAAGAATTCTGCATCCATGAGAGTAGCAGCACTAATGTGCACAAAGCCATAACAGACACCTAATTAAAAATGAAAAATAATAACAAAACTATTAATTTCCCCATACAATAGAATGTGACTATTATTTTGATACTCCTTCTAAACTAACAAAAGATAGAATTTTAACAGAGACATTTTAGCTCTCCGTTACTGTGGAACAGGTAGGATTACATGGGTTTTTCCATATAGAACATTTACATTTATAGAATGAAACTATTAGTAACACAGTCCTGATGAGCTTCCTGATGAAGTATTTCTGAGATAAAAATCATTAAATGAATGTGTGCAGTCATTAATGTGACTTGTTCTGCATCATAGAGTTGGTCAAGAAGCCTGGTTAGAGCCTACCTTGCTTGACCGTTTCTTCTCTGTTCTTTATACTACTCAAATTTTGGATGATATTTTTCATAACACAAACTGACAATAAATACATAAACTTAAAAAGTAGAGTCTTTCCTTCCCCCCAAAAGGGGTAGGAAAATCTATGTAGTTTCTATTTAGAATCTATAATTTACATAACAAAATGAACAATGTACTCATATATAATATGTTAAATACACCTTTTTTGACAAGTTTGTATATAAGACAAATTTAACCTTACTATAAAAAGAAATAAACAAGAGTATGTTTGACTATATAGTAGCTGTTAGCCTTGAAATTAATTCTTAGTATATATATATATATATATATATATATATATATATATATTCAAATATATAGTGGATTATAAGCTGATATGAAGAAAACTGAATTTATGGCATTTACAGGGATGTAGAAATCATGCTATGTTAAGTAAGTCAAATCCCATGTTTATGTTTACCTGTAAGACCTAAAGTTATATATCTGTGTATAGAAAATATGTTTGTATCTATATAAGTGTGCTTATAGGACACAAATCTTGATAGAAGAGCATAACAATGCAGAAAAGGGAGGAAAATGGAATACATGGAATAGGAACACAGAAAAAAATAACTAGCTAGGGAAAAGGGACAGGAGGAGAATGAATGTGAAAAAAAGTATGATGATTTTAAAATAAAACCCATTGCTGTGTGCACCAAACTAAGAAATTAATTTCAAAAAAAAAAAAACAACAACCCTATAGACTCTTGCTACACTTGATTTGCTCTTCTGACATATGCCTCCTCCAATAATCAAGACAAGTTCTAGGTAAAACAAAGAAGACAATCTATATAAACTTAGCTTTGTTATTCGCTCCCCCTTGACTGTACTGTAGATCAAATTGAGGACTTCAGGTATGGTGGGTAAATTTCACTAAATTACAAACACAGCCTTCAGTTATTTTCCTACCACCCACCAGATTTATTTCTCCCCTCATCTTTCTCCCACCAACTTGCCTGCCTTCTCCTCATGTCTACCTCCCACTCACTTTCCTTCCCTCTTGCCATGTTTTCTTTCCACCCATTAAATTTCCTTTACATCATCTCTTTCTTCCACGTGCCTGAGTTCTTTTCTCTGTTTATGTCTCTGAAACTCACCTGGAGTATGCTTTTTTGAAAGACTTGTGACCTTTGCTATTCTGTTGTTCCAGTTTCCTTTGTGACTTTTGGGGCAAATTTCTCCCTACAAATGGTAAAATGCCATCTGTCTTAGAGGAACACAGAAAAATCTGCATCCATAACAAAAGCAGTATTTCATGTTCTTGGATATAACGTCATAGCTAAAAAAGTAGGCAAGGAGTAGAATTGTTAAAGCAAAAAAAATACTTTTACAAACTCATATCATACATGACAATTATTTTTTTCCTACACAGACTATTGGTTACTGTGTTAAAACACTGTCTAAAGACACTAAGACTGGATATACTTGAGAATAAGAGGATTCTATCTAGTCCGGGACAGAGGAACTAGTTCCATATAGTTTTTATATAAGGGTATGGATATTTAAAGAAATACCAATGGAAGAACTCATAAAAACTGAGTTCTTTTCATTTTTTTTAACCTAAAATTGTACTCATGAAATATACATTTAAGATAAAGCCAATGGCACCAGAGCTGAACTGACATAGGCTACTTATTTTAAATGGTTAAGAAAATGGTCAAACATTACAATCTGGCAGGAAGACTTCTTATTGAAATATTTCAATAGAGCTCTAAATTCATTATATGAACAAAATTAGAATATTGTCACCTTTTTACTAATAAAATATCATTTGTGCCTGCATACCTCAAGTAATTCCCTCCCTCTCTCACTCCTTCCCTCCTTCTCTATCTCTAGGTCTAGCTCTATGTCTATGTCTATCTACCTCTTTTATTCTCTCTGGCCTTCATAACCACACACACACACACACACACACACACACACACACACACACTATTAAGCATAAATCAAACTATAAGGGAACAATGGTTCCCCAATTAAATGTTCACTATGTAATTTGCTACAGTTTTGAATATTCTACCTTTGAGAACCAGTTTCTGGAATCCATCCCCATTTCCTCTCCTGAAATGAAGATCGAATGGGTTTCCTAACTACTGGTGATAAGAAGGAGAAGATAAACCAGAGAAGTCATTCTTGCCTTTAGGGATTCACCTGGCAAATTGCTGCTTAAAGAGTACTGTCAATAAGTTAACTTCTTTACTGTCGGGAGCAATTCTCTCCTGCCGGGAAGATGGACAAGATGACCTAATAGATCTTTTCTCATCTCAAGATTCAGTTTCTTGTGAAAAAGTGTGCTGGGCACAGAAATGGTGTTTAAGGCTTGTCTGTAAAATTCAAACACTTTTAATTTTTGTATATTATTTTATATTTTGGTGAACTGGTATAAGCTCTCTGAAAAAATTGTTTACTCGTGCTTTCTGATGTATTTCTTATGTTTAAAATGATGACAATGATTAGTATGCATTTCCAGACTTAATCATAAAAGGTGGAAACCTCTTCTAGGGATATTTTTCCATCCCAATATCTGTGTTATTTCAAACAAAAGCATTCCATCCTTCCATCTCACATGTCAGTCACTGGATAGTTATGACAGAACAGTTCGTTGTTGTATGTCCTCCTCACAACTTGTATTACCTTATTTTCTATTTACTTTAATATTGGGAATCCTTATGGTCCATATATCATGGGATTACAGTGATGATCAAATGTGTGTGTGTGTGTGTGTGTGTGTGTGTATAAGACAATTGCCTATGTCATATACTATGTCTGCTAATGTTAATGCATGATGAATTTAATTGTTGTGGTAATGCTTTCAAAAACATTTTGACTTTAAGAATACTGAATCCTCCTATTATGCACATTGAATGAGAATACTATGTCCACAGATAAATGTACCTTCTACTTCTCATCAAAGAATCCTCTCTTTATAGCAAACGGAGACCATCACAAAAATTGACAACTGGACAAAATGCAGAAATCAATGAAACCTAGAAAGACCATCCCCAGTGGATACATCTTTATCATCGCTTCTATATCTTTTCTCTGGGCAACATTCTGCAAAAGTGAAAAGAAAAATAGTAAAGTCTAGAACACCACAGTGAAAATAGTAAGACCTAGATAGTCCACAATGAAGCAATATTTTTCCTAGAAATGACTACATAAACAGGACCAGAAGAACAATGACAATATCAACATACTACAATAGAGGGGGATAATTTTTGCAAGATATTTCTCTAAGAATTACTGTCACTCAATGACTACTGAAAGAAGGAGGATTACCTTCTCCAAGGAATAAGGCCACTTCTTGATTGTGGCAGTCTTGAAATCATATAAACACAGACAATAATGATAGACTCAGTGAAGTGTGTGTGTGTGTGTCGGTCTGCCTGTCGGTCTTTGTACAAGTGTGGGTGTGTATGTGTGTGTGTGTGCGTGTGTGTGTGTTTAACAATAACAAGAACAAAAGATCCTACCAACCTCAGAAACATTTTTATAGCATATGGGGATTTGGTTTTCAAGTTTTCTAGCTTCTAGAGATTCAATATGAAGAGACATTTTTAGTGTATAAAACAGTGTCATGTTGTTGACCTGTAATTTAACGCTATAAAATCTGTTATTGTAATGACTGAATTAGAGACTTAGGTACTAAGGACAAAGTCAAACTCTTACTAAATGTGCTTCATGTTGTGTGACATGTAGAAGATGCATAATCTACATTTTTTCTGTACTACATTGCCTGTACTACTAATAACAAAGAGTTTTACTAGGGACACTCTTACTTGCTTGAAAGATAATAACACAGATTCCTTGCATTCATTCATTGTATCTTTCCCTCTACTATAAATATCCAAAGTATGCTTTATCTGGGACTTGAATGAGCATACATTTCGACAGTCTATCTTTGAACATAAAGTAGATTTCCAAAAAGAAACTGCTTGGTTGAGAATACTAAGCTTCAATTTCTCTATAAAGAAATTTCTTTCTAGCCTTGGTATCTCAGAGAAGTACTTGAGAAAAAACTTTGCTTTCATTTTTGCCTCTGTGGAAATAAAGTTTCAGGGACAATCACTCAATGTAATAACCTTTCACATGCCTGTTGGGGACACCTTGGAAGGATACTGCATATTCTTCTTTTCAATCTTTTCACGGTCTCTTATAAGCCTCAGTGCCCTTTTGATGTTTATTAAAAGGTACACACTTACAAATTTGGTATCAAATGTTTCTCTAATATTCTTTCCATTGCCTCTGATCAACTCAACACAGTATTCAAATCAACAATGCAAAAGAAGCCTCGCAGGTTTCTGAGCTTAGCCACTTATCTTCTCCAAACTGAAGTTCTCTTTTCGGAAACAGTTTGCTTTGATAGTGTTTTGTTATAATTGAATGTGGAATCTTAGAATGACCTGCTCATTATTAATTCTCTTTAACTCTCCATCTTTTCCCCCATCCTTGTTGCATCCCTATCTGCTCCTCCTCAATGTTAACCACAGCAGAAGTGGGACATCTGCTCACAAAAACATTTAGATTGCTAATGATTCTTTTTAACATCTGTTGTACTGCTACCGAACAGTTGTTGTTTCTTTAAGGAGACTCAAGGGACAAGACCTATGTCACCTTAATAGTGGGTACTTTTTGAAAGTTGTAAGCCCTGTACCTCTGGGAGCCATTGAGAAGTGCCACAGTGTACATACATAAACGTAATGCTCCCAGATCTGCTGTTTTCCTTTGTCTATTGCAGTCCTTCTGATTAGAGTATTTTGTGTCTGGTTGTTATAATATTTGTTTTGTCTAGTCTTTTCATCCTAATTTTAATTACAATTAAACTTTAATAAAAGCTATTAACTACAAAATATATCTTATATAACTCATTGAATTAAATGTAAACCTTTATAAAGAATTCAAATAGATTTTGATTCTTACAACTCGGTCTGTATGATAAGTCATAATAAAATGAATACATATTTCTATTTTCTTTTAGCCAATGCATTGTACTTATTCATACATACTTTTCATGGGAAGGAATAAAAATTATTTATTTTCTTTTTTTTTTAATTTTTTTTGAACATGAAATGCTTTTTTATAGCATGTTTTACAAGGGGAGGGGGTAAGAGGGGCCAGGTGGTGGAAAAGTACAGAATCTTCTTGGCCTGTGCCTTGAAACATGTCATGGTCTATATGGTACACTGCCTTGAATTATGATCTACTTGCTGTTCTTTAGAAGATATGGTACAATACTTCTATACTTATTATTTTTGAAAAATGGTCCTATTTCCATACTGCTTGTACAAACATGGTTTCCCCACATTCAGCCACATTCAGGCTAAAAAAGCAAAGATTTTGCTGAGATGAAATCTGTTCACATATTAACAAAAATAATCCTTTGTTAATTCTACAGAGTGGTGATGTGTCTGGGAGAATTTTTAGGAAGCCATAAGAAACCTAATAGCAGAAACAACCATAAACAAGGAGTTGTCAACAGTGTTTGGCTGGCTTATTTTTCATTCAGTATTATATCTTAAAGCCTTTATCTGAGTTGTCTTTCTCAGTTGCACTTTTGTATACACACACACACACACACACAGCAGGAGGTCATTTCTTTCTTATTCCAGTTAGTCTTGCTGTTCTTATTGTTTTTAATCGGTAAAAAGCCATATTGCAACCTCTGGTGGATAAATTAATTATGACACTGCTAAAAATAAAAAAATAAATTTATCAGTGTCTATACAAGAATACATATATCTACAAAATATCTTTTATTTTGTATGACAAGTCAACATACTAAAAACAATGACAAACATTGGAAAATTATTTTCTTCTAATACCTTAAGGATTGTATCGAAGTTTTTGAAGTAAAACTCCTCATGAAAATTCAAGTTAAATACAAGAATAGTAACAAACAAAAAAAGCTCCTGGATCTCTCACGATTCATGGGTTATTTAGGTAAGCATAGGTTGGGCATCAGTTCTCCAGTGTTTTAGATATTCTTTCGAGCAGTTTTCTCAAAGACTTAAATCACTTGTTGTCTGCAAAACTAAGGAAATTACAGCTGCTCTAATTACACATCCCCTTTAAAGTGTGTCAGGTGATTTTATGTCAGGCACAGAACTGAAGACTTGAATGATATTGACTTGGCTTCCTTTTCCTTACTATATAGATACTAAGTTATATAATACTGCTACTTTTATAAATACTTGGGCTTAAAAATATTTTAATCAGTAGCTGTTAGTTGGCATAAACGAAATAAGTGCTACTTTTTTATTAGTTCCAATGGTCACATAAAAATACGGTCAGTGCATGCCGATAAGGGCCTGATATGTATGTCTCCTCAGAGGCCTTCAAGAGTCTGACATATTCAGAGGCAGATGCTCACAACTAGCCATTGAACTGATCGTGAGGTTCTCAATGGAGGAGTTAGAGTGAAGACTGAAGGAGCTGAAAGGGTTTGTGGCACGATGAGGAGAGCAACAATACCAACCAACCACAGCTCCCAGGGTCTAAACCACCAGCCTGGGAGCACTTATGGAGGGATCCAGGACTTCAGCTGAATATGTAAGAGTGGAGGGCCCTGCCGGGCACAGGTGGAAGATGAGATCCTTGACCTCATGAAGGCTTGACGCCCCAGGGGGTGGGAATTTTGAGGGTGGGGAAGTGGGAGGGGGGGTAGGTGGGGGTTACATCCACGGAGAAGAAGGAGGAGGGGTAAGGGGGTGGGGGGTTCCCGGGTGGGTGGGGGATGGGGCAAGGGGATAACATATGAAATGTAAATAAAATATCCAATAAAAAAAAGAAAAAAAATACGGTCACAGAAATTCAAGAGTGTAAGACTAGCTTAGTCTATGTAGCAGTAGCTTCTCCCTAAAACTTGTATGGCTATTTCGTACCGGCTAGATAGTTTGCTCCCAGTTGCTATGTCAAAATCTTGATAAATTTTTCTTGTGTGGGATATTAATGATTCTTGCTAGGTCAAACTCATTTAATTACAAACTCACATTCTTTTTCAAAAAATAAACTTGTACCTAAGAATCACACACACCAGAGTATATATATATATACTCTGGTATATATATTTGATATATATATATATTTGATATATATATATCAAATATATATGAAAGGAAATATTCATATAAATTGTTTATACCAACTTATACTTATAGATTTTTTACTCAAATGAATGTAAGTACCACTGTACCATCCTTCTCATCAAATTATACATAGCTCAGTCAAGGAATTGTGGTCCGTATACAATGATATGTTAAACCAAGGTTAAAGAGTGTTAAGCAACTGAAAAAAGTCTAACTCTAATTCAGGCTGTATTAATCAAAAAGTCGCCCAAGTCAGATTCTTGTTTCATCAGTTTTGTGAAGCAGGGTTAGAGACTTTTATCAAAGATGTTTTACTATAAGGTTAAAAATGAAAAATTAGTGAATAAATATGTGCTCAGAGAAAATGTAAAACATACCCAAAGTCTAGAAATAGGCTCCTAAAGGACTGGCTACTATTTAATTATTTAAATGATTTTATTTGTATGTATATGTGTATTTGGCTTGCACATATGTTTGTGCACCATCTATGTACCTGCAGAGAAGGGTATCAGATCTCTTTGACCTGGAGTTACAAGTAGATCATAAGCTGACACGCATGAGTACTGGGAATCAAACCCTTGTCCTCTGGAAGACCATCAATGAATTCTATGTTCCACATCGTCTCTCCAGCTCTCGATTTCATCATTATTAAAGCTTCATCCATTTCTTCCACTCTTTCTTATTCTCTTCCCTTACATTTCTAAAATGTATATCTTTCTGCAATTGACATATTTTATCATGATATGATAGATAATTATCAGTGAGCAAGAATAACAATGTATTTTATTCAATGCATTGTAGAATAATCAACATGGTAAGTCAGTACCAAAAATAGATTGAACTCAGGAAGAAATTTTTCCTAAGTTCTTTTTAAAAAATTAGTTGATAATGAACAATTTTTTTTTTAGTTACAGTATGTAATCTATTCACTAAAATATTTAATTGGTCATGTTTTAAAATTTTGCTTTCAATTCCCTCTACAGCTTACTTCTTTAATAGAAAAACCTGACCCTGAAGGAATGATGGAAAAGATGATATACTTGTGTTGATTATTTCTGGAGAGACATGGACATTCATTCACCATAGACAGGACACCAATAGTAAAACAAAGATTCCAACAATGTCTATCGTGATGAACCAATGAATCTGTTGAGCTTATTTATACAGAATATGTGTAGAATCACAGGAGCAAGGAAGATCTTAAATGGTGCATCACTATAAAATTACTCCCCAATATAAATGTCAACCTCATGAAAGCTGAATAATGGAGCCATGTTTCAGTTGATATTTTTCATTTTCTGAAATATTTAGCATCTTTCAAGATCACTTGAATATGGGAGAAAACAGCAGGGAGTAATGGCTAAAATCTAGGGGTTGTTGATAGTTCTGTCTTTGTTATTATAAACCCAGATACCTTTGAATTATTCTTCTCAATTAGTTGTCATGACTACCAGGATAAGTTAGACCCAGTGATGAAGGGATGATTGATAATGTTTTGCCCAGAGGGGAAAAACATACTATAGTATTTCTAGATCATGATATCACAATGTTTAGTGAGTCAGAGAACATTAAATATGTTACATTCAAATGTATTTCTTAGTGCAACAATCAAAATCATTTACCATGCACTTAGGCAACACCTAATTATGTGACTCTATTTTCATCATGTATTTTAAAACTTTAAAAATCATAATCCACTCAGAAAAACTTTCCATATGCTTTAAAATGATATTCAGTGGGGCTTTAGACAGCAAAGTTTATGCTAGAGACATTTTTTGGTTTTTATCTGGTAGTCTGCACATTTATCCAGCAAAGTATCAGTTCTATAGCCTCGGGTATTAGCTTGTCTTTCTTTCCCATCACTATCAGTGGGAGGAAAATTGAAAAACATTATATAAGTGATGTGGTCCTGGGTTTTGTTTTATGTTCAGGATTCAGTGGTGTAAAAGATGTATTTGGGGAAATCTTCCCAGAAAACCTAACATCAGCAGCAATGACAAGAATGCTATCCATTAGCCCACTTTTTATTCATTTGTATGAGGAAGCCAGGAATTGGAATTGGCAAGACAATTTATGCCTTTTTCAACATTTACATCTTTGTATTTGAGGGAGATGGCAGTCCTTTCCTTTCAGCACCACTCAGAGTCCCATGGGTATGCTGCTGTCATGCTGGTGAGTCTCAATGCCTTGCAGTGTCTAGTCTTGCTAGCTTTAGTGTCAGTACTCTATCTCAGAGGACATGTACATGTTTGCATGTGTTCACAACCTCGACATAAACACATAATATTGCCATGTTTAAAGGTAATAAGCATACACTAAACAGAGCAAAGCTGAATCATCTTCTTATATACAAAGAAAACCAAATTGAATATGCACACTGTGATTCTCCGTTATGCTTATTTTGAATAGAGAACGTTAAAAACTCATTTTAATCTTCCAATTCTTTAGAAAGGTCATAATCATTATATACATATATATATATATATATATATATATATATATACACACACACACACACACACATATTTGGACTGTTTAATTTGTTGTTCCATTTACAAGACTGCCATCATTAACATGCAAATTAAAATGATAGAAAAATTCGTGGAGGGAGCTATCCTTCAAAATAGTAATTTATGTGAAGGCTCAGTAAGATGCTTACCCATTATAAAAATTACGGAGATATTATGAAAATTTGTTTTAAATTATTTCTCAAAGCCATAAGATGTAGTTTGAAAGGCACACTGATCAATTGGTAAGGAATAAAGAAAATGGAAAATAGAAATTGCTACACAACCATTATCTTCATTTGTATTTATTGCAATTGATCCTGAAGTTTTGGTGAAAATGCAGGCAATTCTACGGAAATACATAATAGCAAAGAGGATAAATAATAATTTATTTTGTTCAAATTTCAAGTTACCCCATTTTATGTCTTTGTTCATGAAACAGGTTTGAAGGCAAGCAAAAGCAAGCTCTTAAGCCAGCCAAACGTTTTACTCCCACCTTGTGGCTGAGAGGCTGCATGGCTAGTTTTTCAAATAGAAGGCATCCGAATTTATGTGCAAAATGATTTTTCTCTTAACCACTGATGAAAACGAGACTGAGCTTTGTGATTTATCAAATCAGTGAGGCACGAATTTCTCAACAAGCAAAGCAGAGACTAACATGAACACTGTTACAGAATAAATAGGGTCCTTGTGTTTCTTTGAGCTGAGACATAAAAATTAAAGATATTCTTTAAATATCTATTCAACAACAAGTTTTCAAAACAAAATACAATAGGATTGTCAATATTTAAATATTCCTTCAAGGATGGACGCTGACTCAGTGATGGGAGAGCATCCGGCTCATGCAGTAGATCTGTGTTAGGTTCCCAGTGCTCATGGCAGCTGGCTCACTGCCTGTAACTCTAGCTTCGGTATATCCAACAGCCTCTTCTGCGATCCCATGGCACATTCACTCACATGCAGAAAACCACACACAAACACAAAGGTGCACACAGTGAAAATTAATAATAATCTTAAAAAAAACATTGAGCAAGTCTTGTTTTGAGTGTTAGGCAAAGCACACCTTCTCACTGGTCTTGAATTCTAGTTGAGAGTGAGCCATGCCTCAAAAGTGAAGTCACTATCCAAGAGTCTGCAGAAGTATAAACAAAATTAAACTTGACTTTTTATGAGGTTTCCTTGTTTAATTTCAGGGAATAGAGAAATATGGAGAAAATGTACCTACGGTCAGAACATTAGGAAAATTACTAAAGCCCTTTGCAATCCAAGTGGCTTCTTCTTTTTCTTATAAGGTTATAAAGCCATCCAAATCACTACCATAGAATCCTAGTCCTTAAAAATAGAAAGAAGAAAGGCTTTGTAGCAACTTTTGGAGACATAAGTGTCACCAAAACAGCATGCTCCGCTAATGCTAAGAAATTGAACTTTAAGAACCTGGAACTCACCTTGAGTATGTCTTACCATATACGATTTTAAGAACCTCGCACCCTGACCCTTATGTGTGGTTTTACTTTTGTTTCCTGCATTATCTTTTTCTTCTTTTTCATAAAATGTCAATTCAGCTTCATACTGGCTAGGCCTGAAATTTTCTATGTCCAAGCCACAAATCACAATTTAGACTGAGCTGATGTCCCTGAAACTGATTAAGAAGTTGACAGAGTAGAGATCTTTCCCTACAGCAGATATTATTATTATTATTATCCAAACCTGTCTACTGAAATCCCTGTATTGATTCTTACTCAATTTGATTTTACTTTCTTCTAATTGAATTTAACATCCATCGTTGTTTGAAAGCAGCCTCTTCTGTTCAGACAAGGAGAATTTGGAAGCATTTCCCTTATTTCACAGAGGTCCATCCCATTCAAAGTCACTGAGTCCTGATTCTTTGTGCATCCTCAGGTTGTCTACAGTTTTAATCTGTAAAAAATTTATTGAAAACAAATTTTCCCACCACTTGAATATTATTTTCAGTATCTAATTTGTGAAATTCAACTTTTATAAATTACATTCTCAGCAGCATGATTACCTCAAAATTCTCTTAAAAGAAATTTTTTTTGACAAGAATCTTAAGACAACTCTTTGAGGTATAACTTGGGATTCAACAAAACAATATTTGATGAATGTTAAGACACTTAAGTTTGACTCCTTGTTCATCTGCCAAAACCCATGTTCTTAGTATACCTTAATTTTTTTCAATATCTCTCCTTCATATAACTTTTCTTAAAATCTGTGTTTAAAATCTCTTTTAACAATCTACAGCTCTACTTTACATTGGTCTGTCCTGAAATTCTTTCCTATGGCATGACAAAGGATTTGGGTTCACCTGAGACAAGGTCCCTACAGTCTAGGGCAACTCTTCAGGATGTTTCAAGCAACAGCATGCCACTGTAACTTCCTTTCTACAGCTACTTACAAGCTCAAGGCAATCTTGCTTCAATTCCTATTCAACTGCCACTATCCCCACTTTATTAAAAACACTCTTGCAGCACTAACAAAGGGAAGAGATTTTTGTTTTGGTGTTTGTGATATGTAGTTCCTTTTATAAGGATACTCCAGGACATCAAAGCCTCTAGCGCTCGACAAAGGATGACTTTAGCATTTCAGGGCATTAAATTTTCTTGTATTTCAAAAGAAAGTAAAGAACAGAATATAGTAAAGGAAAGTAGATTTATTTACAGTTTGGCCAAAGACAGTGAAAAATAAGAGAGGAAAAAGCCCACATCTTCTTACCTCTACTACTAACTCATATGCCTATATTTATCTTATAGTTTAGAGAAGGCCATAAGAACAGAATATGTATATATGTGTCTATGTATATATGTATCTATGTCTCTATGTATCTATGTCTCTATGTATCTATCTGTCTATCTATCTAACTATTTTTAAATAAATATATAAATAAATATAACACACACACACACACACACACATACACACACTTATTCTAACAGAATTATTAGTTCTTTTCCGAGAAAGGTCACCTAGACACCAGGTAGCTTCCATTCTTTTATATGCAGAACAGACAGCTGTTTTATTTATGATTGGCAAAGAAAATGAGATAGATATCCTGACTTTAGCACACATTTCAACCCCAACACACACAAACACACATACACACACAAGCATGTGAAAGTGCACTGTCTCAGATGCTTTAAGAATTGGACATTAAGATCTTCACAACACTGCGCCTGGAAAAGCATTTTTCCTTCCTACTCTTCATTTATTTCTTTTCTCTTCTTAATTTTCTTTATATTTTATTGATTTTGGTTAGCATATAAAAATCATATTTTGTGACATTTTCATAAATAAATGATTGCACTTAACATTTTACATACCCAAACCCCTCCTTTCTCTTTATGACCCACTTTTTCTATTCTGATTTCATGACATGTATGTCACTACCCTCTCCAGTCCCTTCCTCACCTCTTTCATTTAAAAATATTCTACAATGTCATAGTCACCTTTCTAGGTTCATGGCACACACACATGCACAACAATCTAGAATCTACAATACAGAAAACAGGTGACGTTTATCTATTTATGGTAATTTTAACAGTTTTCTGGCAAATGTCATTCTTGTTTATAGCTGAAAGAATTTTTATTGTGGCTATAAACCAAATTTCTTTATCCATTTAGCCAGAGAGCGCTATCATCCAAACAACAAATGGGTTGATGAACTGCATAGATAGTTTTGAAAGAAAAAAACACATCACCAATAATATTTCAAAAAGTGATTCACATACTCAGTCACCAGGGAAATGAAAGTTAAAACTGTTTTGAGATTACATCTCACTCCAGTCAGAAAGGCTATCACCAAGACATCAGTTCTGAACAAATACTGGCGATGATGTTAAAAAAGCAACATACATACTCCTGGTGGGACTGTAAACTGGTACAGTCACTAGGAACTTCAGTATAGAGATCATTTAAAAATGTACAAATCCCACACAATCCAGCTACACCACGTCTGGGTGTATACTGACAGCATTCTACATCATGACTTCAAGACCATGTGCATTGCTGCTCTCTCAGTAAAAGCCATGATACAGATCTCTTCTGGTAGCGTAGTCTGTTGCTTTGACAGTAGGGTGGGAGCATTTTTACCTGCATTTTAGAGATGCATCTGAAGTTCTGTTCACACACATCTGTCAAATTATTGCTTAGGAATAAATGTTATAAAAGCATTAGTTGGACAGCCTTTTGGAAAGTCACAAATTAATGAGGGCCGTGCAGCAAGAACGACAAATGGCTTTAAAACCCATGGAATGCAACTTACTGGTTTACCACAGCTACATGGATGAGCTTCCATGTGGCATGGCCCTGAGGACCACCTGTCATGAGGACTTCATTCAACTTTGGAGTTCTGCTCTGCTTTCTGCCCTCACATCCCTCTTAATCTAAGAATTATATAATAAATTTAAGAGGGTTTCCAGTTCCTCACTGGGCAGTATTTCTGACACTCACAATAATAATGCTTGATATCTTTCAGGCATTGCTGCTGGAGTAGATTTATGATTCAATCACCACCCTAGAGAAGATAGTGAAGCTAGGTTGGCTCTGATATAGAAAATCTTAGGAAACAGTTTGAAGTTCAGAAAGGCACACTGTTAAGCTGGGGACCGTGGTCAGGGAACAAGAACAATGGCAAGACTGGCTGACGTGACTCTCACTGAGGCACTACTGCCAATGACTGATTTCTTATAGCCAGCCATTTTTGCCCTCAGCTTCCTGGTGTGATTTATTAAGAATTGCTGATGAGATGTGCATTCTGAGGATTTAAGGTAGATATGACTAACTTTTATAAAAAATGTTTAGATTTATGATTCCTTTAAGATGTTTATTATATTAAATTTAAAGATAAACAGTAAAATACTCCTTTTTTGGTAACCACAAATTGCTGCCTGTAAGTAAGATAAACTGGCTGAGAAAACTACTTTGCTTGCTTACACTTTGTTAATCTATAACAAGATGCTTAGCTACAAATATAACAGGGTTTTGGAAAGTAATTTGCTTTCTTTACCTGTACTACAAAATGTTACTTCTTGTAAAGGTATTGGGGAACATACTTTCTTTTTTTCATAATCATTTGCTAGAAGAAATTTGCTTTCTTTACCTGTACTACATAATGTTACTTCTTGTAAAGGTATTGGGGAACACACTTTCTTTTTTTCATAATCATTTGCTAGAAGAAAACTAAAATGTAATCACTTTGTAATTTTATACTGCTTGAAAGATTTTTCTGGGATATATAAACTATGGAAGAAAGAAGAAAATATGGGGGTTGGAGGGTTGGAACATTGATTCCTCATCTACCAACTATATGTGTATACATGAAATTTGTATGAATGGGGCTTGTAACATCGATCCTTATGCCTATCTACGATCTGTATGTGTGTATATGTGTAAAGTTTGTGTGAGTGGAGGATTGGAACATTGGTTTTTCCATCTACCAGCTGTGTCTATGCATGTTTGTATATGTGTAAGGTTTGTGTGAGGGTGTGCTAGAACATTTTTCTATCCTTCAGCTATGAGTACAGGAGTAAGGTTTGTGTGTCTTCCACTCATCAACTATGCATATGTATATGTTAACCTTGTGTACATGTGTGTTGGAGCTTGTTCTGTTTACCAATTGTGTGTATATATGTATGTATGCATAAAATATTTGAAGTCTGCTTGCTGGAACTTTGCTCTAACCATTCTATGTGTGAATGTATACATGTCTGTTTATATGCATGTATGTATGTATATATGTATTTATGTTGTGTGTATGACATTATTGTACTCTGCCGTTTGATTCATCCACTCAGTGTGTGTGTGTGTGTGTGTGTGTGTGTGTGTGTGTGTGTGTGTGTG
>NW_021620970.1:4334498-4338195 GCF_004785775.1 Grammomys surdaster
GTGTGTGTGTGTGTGTGTGTGTGTGTGTGTGTGTGTGTGTGTGTGTGATTTTCCTCTTTCCTTCTCTTTCTCGCCAGCCCCAGGGAGTTAAAGGTGTTCATAGTTATTTTACGCTGGACACAGGGAGTACCAGCCTCAATTAATTGAGCTTTGTTCCATCAGAAGAAAGTCTGCTGAGTAACTTCTTTAATTCCTGGTCGCCTTAGGCATCAGCTCTTTTAGGTATCTGGATCCATTCCCATAAACTGCACTCAATACTGATCCCTTAGCTGTAGCCCTCCTCAGTGTACCCACCACATGGGTAAATGGGAAAACCAGCCACTGGCAACAAATAACCCATTAGAATAGTTACTTTCTGCTTACATTTCAACATGAGATGCTTGTTACACTGGTTTGAGGATGTCAATTAATTAGTAAATCAAATTATCACAGAGGGTTAACACTACAGAGGCTCAGACTCCTTGCAATTTTAAAATGGTTTATTCTTTTTATTTATCTTTCTCTAAGGGACTTTACAAGTTTTCCCACTTGAGCTAAAAAATTAATTCATTAAAGTAGTATCATATAATATACTAACAACATATATTATATAATGTCTTTATTTCCTTAGACATAAATATGTCCTTGAAGGTCCATCATTTCTTTATTATGAGAAAGTTTTATAGCTTTTCTTCGAGCTTTTTGCATATCAAATACATCACTTTTTCCTTATATAAATATAATACATTCTAAACTGAGAGTTTGACAGAGTGATGCTTTCTGAGAAGAAACCCTTGTGATAATTTCAAGACATCTCAGATTAAATAACCCTTAGCTAGAGATTTTTAGGGTTTATGCCTTTCTGAAATGGTCTGTCTTGAGAGAATTGAATAAGGATATTTGAATTCTGTAAGATTGGGATGGAACAGGAGAATCCTTATTGAGGAAAGCTTCATGAAGTTTAACAAATAGCAGATGCCAGTTTTCAGAAGAGAAACGGAAAGCCCTTCTTCATCTGGGCTTTTGTAATAAATGGAGCAAACGTGAGAAAAGTTGTCAGCCTACAAATGTAAAAGAAGTTGGTGCCATACAAATGTTCTTTAAGGGGCATGTGTCTATTGCCCCCATTAATTTTTATGATTTTACCTCAAATCACTAACTCAGTCCCATTCTTGTGAGTGCTTTGTCTTTTAAAAATGCATGTTTATCTTATCTTATATCTTATCTTGTAGGGATGCGTCCTTGGTCCACTTCTTTCTACAGGACTCATGAGCCTGAGTACTTAGACAGGTGTCTCCAGACTCAGAGCTCTAGCTGTAGCAAGGAACAGTAAATCTCCTGAAGCTGCAGCATCAAATTTGATGTATATATTCAGTGTGCTGTTACTACATTTTATAAAAGAACAACACAAATACACAAACACATACAGACACACAGAGGCAGAGAAACAGACAGACAGACACCGACAGACAGACACACAGGCACACAGACAGACAGAAACAATGAATCCAATATGAATGTGTCATAGTCTTGGTTTCTGATTTCTACTAAAATTCTGTGAATCATATGTGAAACCTTTTCTTTACCATTTTCTATGACAGAATAACTATATTCAGAAAATAATAGAAATCAACATGGAATTTATTATATGCTTTTTATAATAAAAAAAAACCTAAGAAGTGATTTCTTAGCCTGGGTATGAAGATTTGAAAGTTGTATGAAAACAAACAAACAAACCTCTTTTTCTACGTGTCAAAGCATCTGACTGTGGTTGGAATTTAAAGTTGGTGAATGACCAGGTGACAATGGAGACAGCAGTGCTTGGTGGAGTATCTTTCGAGAGGAGAATTGATGTCAGTGGGACAGGGAAGGATGCTGTGGCTGAACTGAAGTGACATGATGCTCTCTCTATTTCATTTTTAAAATTAATTCATCTTTTTACATCCAATCCTGCCCCTATCCACTCCCCAATGGGGGCTGCTTTGTCTGGCTGGCTCACTCTGGTATGAAGGAACGCTTCCACAAAGACTTTTGTTTGGTACAGCTTTGGCCAGAAATTCATGCTCCAAAACAAAAAACAAGCAAAAGCATCAAAACATGCCAATTTTATTGACAGCATGTGTTTATTTTATGTAATCCTCTATAGTATCAAATGGCTGTGTCTTGTGAAATTAGTAGAACAGCATGATTACTTCAAGCCCTGTAACATTTACAGGGTATTTTATTAAGAAAATATAGAATGTATAAAAATTCTATATTTCAAAATGTACCCTGAACAACTCAAGTATAGTAAAGAAATGAGTAAAAATACATTTCTAGATAATTTGACAAAGATGGCAACCAATTCCATCCTTCGGATATGTGGCTCCTTGACCCACCAAAGACTAGAGCCTTCTACGTTATCTCACACTGAAGTCAGACCCAGTGGGAGATCTGAAAAGCCAATTGAAACCACAGTGGGAAACTTGTTATTAGATTTAAAAAAAACAAAAACAAAAACTGGAGCCTGGTGATATAGCAGCATCTGAGAAGGTCAGCCTTGTTGAGGAGTGGATACTTAATGACAAGTATCTCTTCATAAGAAACATCACTTGGTACAGTAATCAACTTCCAATCTGTTAGATTTTTAATACTGGGTATTTCAGCACCTCACCCCACATCCTACATTGCCACTGAAGCATGTCTTGTGACTATCAAAGAACCTGTAACAAAGGTGGTTCTGTGTCCAATAGCCACTTCTACAGAACTATTGTCAATATATAAACACAATGAAAAAAAACCCTACAAAGAATACTGATAGCTGACCCTTGTAATAGTTATCTGGTACTGTCACGGTGTGACTACCAAGAATTATTTTTTCCCGCCCAGGCATCTTTATAAGTGCCTATAAAGCCAAACAACATAAACGTTTCAAATTTCTGTAAAACTCTTCCTCAAAAAATTTTACTCTGCTTTTAACTAAAATTACTCCTGTCCACTATCTGCACAGCATTGTTATAAAGATTCTGATCAAGTAATCCATGCTCTTAAAATGGATTAGACACCCTCCCAGTGTGTATGGAGTTACATATACTGTCAAGCTCTCTTTCATGTAGAATTTCTCTTAGCCAGATGTTCCACATAGCATAAGAGAAGGGTAATAACATTTACAAAACATCCCAGAAAAAAATTAATTAGGACATGAAGGAAAATGTTGATCAATGTCTATTTCCATAGGTTAGTCATAGAGAGCAGGTACTAAATTTGTCAATGAAGTCAATACATAATTGGTGATTAGGCAGTTTTTAAATTAAACCAGGTTATGCTGGATAGGAGCTTGGTGCATTGTTTTAAAGAATAAACTTTGAGGATGACAGAGCTAAAAGCTGGCTTACATTAGCAATGCAATCATAAAATAACTCAGAAGGAATGTCTCAGTTATGTTTCTATTGCTGTCTTTAAATCATGACCAAAAGCAACTTGCAGAGAAAAACATTTATTTTTCTATACTTATAAATAACAGTTCACTGTTGAGGGAAGTGAGGGCAGGAACTCAAGGCAGGTACTAGAAAGCAGGAAGCGAACCAGATTTTATCTAGATGATAGATAGATAGATAGATAGATAGATGATTGATAGATAGATGATAGATAGATAGATAGATGATTGATAGATAGATGATAGATAGATAGATGATAGATAGATAGATGATAGATAGATAGATAGATGATAGATAGATAG
>NW_021620970.1:4338295-4369090 GCF_004785775.1 Grammomys surdaster
TGATAGATGATAGATAGATAGATAGATGATAGATAGATAGATGATAGATAGATAGATGATAGATAGATAGATAGATAGATAGATGATAGATAGATAGATAGATAGATAGATGATAGATAGATAGACAGATAGATAGATAGATAGATAGATGATAGATAGATGATAAATAGATAGATAGATAGATGATAGATGATAGATAGATAGATAGATGATAGATAGATAGATGATAGATAGATAGATGATAGATAGATGATAGATAGATAGATAGATAGATAGATAGATAGATAGATGATAGATAGATATAGATGATGGATGGATGGATGGATGGATGGATGGATGGATAGATAGACCCTGCTTATGGACTTGCTCCTTTAGTTTATTTAGCCTGCTTTATAATATCAGCTATGACCATTAGCTCAGATCACCCATGGTGTATGATCTGAGCCCATGATGAGCCCTTCCAAAATAGTCAGCAATCAAGAAATTCCCTACAGGCTTGCCCAAGTGTCATTATTATGGAGGAGACATTTTCTCAATTAAGATCTCTAATGCCCAGATAAAGGAAGCTCTTCTCAAATTGTGTCAATTTCACATAAAAAACTAGCCATCATGAGAGGAGAACAGAAGACAATTCAACAAACAAAACAAAAACTCTGAGACTCAGAATAACAAAAAAACAAACAAACAAAAAAGTCTTCAGATTTTTTTCTTTAAAATCTTATTTAAATTAAATAACATAGCTTTAATTATAAAAATATTTTGAGGATTTTTAGGTCTTGATATACATAGAAAGGTAAGTCATTGTCATTCTTTTTTTTAAACTGGAAAACTTTTGCTTCATGATGCTTAATCTTTAAGGTCAACTTAAAGGAAAAAAATTTAAAAAGAAGTATCTCTGAGGGTATCTACTGGGAATTTCCAGGAAAGATTAATTGTCTATCGTAGTTAGACTGGGGTATAAAAGTTCATTTGTTATGGTCAGCACCATTTCACAGGCTGGGGCCTAAATTGGGCACAAGCTTTCCTCTCTCTCTGCTTTGTGACTATGGATGCAATGTGATTTGCTGCCTCAAGCTACTAGTAAAGTCACTTTACTATCATAATTGACCCTGGCATAACTGTCAACCAAAAACAAATACAAAAACAAAAAACAACAAACAAATAAAATGAAACAAGAAAATCTTTCTTTTATTGAGTTTTTATAAGTATTTTGTTGTAGCAACAAGGAAATATTAGGTTGTGCAAAAGTAACTGATTTTTACATTGTTGAAATTTGTAGTTTGATATGCTGTTAGATGAATGTGGCTATGTTACGCATCAATTCAATGTTTATTTCTCTGTTCTTTGTTAGTGACATCACTTGCTATTTTTTTTTATACTGTGGAACTGTTGTAAGATAAAAAGCAAATACAGAATTTTCTTATTGAACTCCAAATGAAACATAAAACATCAGAGGCAACTCACACAAGAGACAATACATTAGGTCCAGGAACTGCTTTTGAATACACAGTCCAGGGGTAGATAACAAGTTTTCCAGAAGAGACGAATTTTTGAAGATGAGAAGCATAGTGGCCAGCAATTGAAAGTTGATAATGACCCCTTAAGTAAAGTCATTGAAACTCATCATCAACAGCAGTTATCAACTATCTCTACATGAACCATTCAGTGGTCATTGGGCATTTTAAGCACATCTGAAAGGATTAGATATTCATAAATTAGGGACCTCATTAACTGACTGAAGATAAAAATAACCTGTAATTTTAAATAACTGTACTTTTTTTCTATGCAATGGTAATTAACTATTTCTCAATAAGATCATGGTATGACTTGAAAATGGGATTTTATATGAAAAGTAGCCATGACCAACTCAGTGAATGGATGAAGAAGAAGCTCTTAACCTCTTTCCAAAGCAAAACTTGCAACCCCTAAATGTCATGGTCACTGATTTCTGGTCAGCTGCTAGTTTTGTCCTCTATAACTCTCTATACTCCTGTGAAGCCATGAATTTAGAGACATATGTTTTAAAAATTGAGGGTCAACACAATGTGCAGGCTGCAGTTAAAAGTAAGGGCTAAGACAACACTAAATGACTTGAGTATTTTTTGCCCAAACACCATATCATCTGACTTCTTATCAAACACCTGCCTCTTTGTAAAGCACCATCAAAATTATTTGTTTGTTGGTATGTTTGTATTTATTGTTGGAAAGGCATTGAAAATGCTTCCATAATCAGCAGAGTGCAAGAAGCACTTTTGTCAGTTTGTTAAATTTAAAAGAATACTTTTAGACTTACAGGAATAAATAAACTTTTTGCCAAAGTATGTTCATTGCATTGGTTCCTACTTTGAGTAATAAAGATGAGTTTGAGCCAAATTATAATGCTTTAACACTCACTATCTGAGGCACCGACACTTTTTGTACAAATATAATAGTATATTTGTAAAATGTAAATCTCTTTCAATGGAAATAAGTTAAACTACCTAAATGGTACTATCCAAAGAAAAAGGATATCATTACTTATTAGGCACACACTTATACACAGTCTTCTCAGGAAATTATTTTACATCTTTACAACTATTTACATATATTACATGAAATCTTGTTATCCACTTACATATCCAAAATGGTTTGTGAATTGTACATAGCCTACACACACATACACTCACACATGCATGCACACACACATGCACATACCCACACACACACTTCTTTTATCTTGAAACTTTTGATAATAAAGGCATTTCTAACTACAGCATGCATAACTACACAGAATCAGTTCAGTATATGTTTTACAAAATTATTAATGTCAAATGCATTTTATCTTATTTTATTGAACAAATGGATTCTTGTCTGGTTTTGTATTAAGGAAAATGTTTTACAAAAAGCTGTTTTCAATTTTGAATTAAGAACCTAACCAACATTTACTTCAAGAATACATTGTTCACAGTAAAGTCTATACATATAAACTATGTCTTCTCTGCCATTATGGATAACAAAGACTGCTGACTAAAACAAGGCAAGTCAGTTAATTAACTAATACTATAGATGGACTAATTGATATCGTTCAGTGGATGTTTAATGATAATACCCCTTCATTCACGATGATTCTAGCTGTAGGAAGCAAATAAAAATGTGCTGACTATATGGAAACATTAAAGAATATTAATAATCAGTGAATTTAAAATGGATTTTTTTTCTATGACATACACAGAAATTATGTAATTAATTTATCAGAGTAATTGTAACCTTTCTGTAATAGCATAGTCACTGTCCCAAATTAAAGACATCACAGTATCTTGAGTATTTATAAGAATAAGTTGCTACATATGTGCTGAGTAAACCTCAGCGTTCACAGTACATTTTCAAATTTAAAAATTTTTGAATATATTATTAATAATTTCATAAGAAACAGCTATTACACCTTAGAAATCACTGTATATTATGGTTTTATTCTACAGCTTACAACTTGCTGTGGAAAATATGCCTAAACTTTCTCTTATCCACCTTACTCTTGCCCAGCAAGAAAGTCTCCTTCATGGACTTATTATACCTGCTCTTGTAGCCTCCCTTCATCTCTTCAGCTATCTGAATTCCACGCTTTCTATGACTGGATATCCCACCCCATTTTCTGTCACTGTGATAAAATACCCTGGCAAACATGACTTAAGAATAGGTGGGTTTATTTTAGCTCTCAGTCTTTTTATGGTGAGTAAATCCAGCCAGCAGGAGATTGAAGCAACAGTTCACAATATGTCTACAATCCGAAGACCAAAGCAGTATAGGTACGCTCAGCTTTTTTCTTCGTTTTGTACTCTCAAGAATCCCTTGCCTGTGTAGTGGTCTCACACACAATGATGAAGGAACTTCCCACATCATAACTTCATTATTCCTGTTCTCTACAAAAGTATTTTCTGAAGTGATTCTAGGTTTGATCACCTTGATGATGGACACTAACCATTCCAAAAGGTCTTCTTGCTTTCTCTTTGATAATTGAAAGTTTTGATTTCATCTGTTTCCCCTCTTCAGAAAGTATTTCATACACAAACCTTTTCTTTCTCATATTACTGTTTCCATTGTGTTTAGTCAAGTCACTCATATCATCTTAAAATTTTGCTTATTCACTCTCACTTGAAATTAATGTAGTTTCCTTCAAGAGAGATGGATTGAAAAAAGAAGGCTTAAAAATATGTACCACAGTGTAAGATTGTCTTTGTTATAAATTTTGGCATGAAATTCTCCATTGTTTCGTTGCTTCCTTGAGAGAGAATTTCTTACTTGATTTTTGCTTGACCCCCCCTTTTTTAAATGTGAGAGGTTACTCTGCGTTTTCAATCAGTCATAATTCTATTTTCATTCTGCATTTTTAACTGCATATGGAACTATAAAACTCTACTAATAATGATAAAATTTTTCTTTATTATCATTCTGTAAATGATTTTATAGAAATGTACCAAAAGTGATATTTTAGAATAAACGTTAATCTATAACTCCCGAAAATATTTAAATGCTGCATCATTTAATTGGCCACAGAGATGTGATGGGCTATTTCCTCCTGATTGTTCTTTCCCCCAACGTTATCTGTGGCACAAATTTTATACATGTTGAACTTTTTTTTTTTTTTTGGTAACTTGTAACACTATAAGAGACAAACACTTTGTTGCTTTCCTAGAATTGAGCATTGCCAGTGATGGCTACCTGTTTCTTTCCAAGAAATCTTCCAGTTCTCAAAGATATCTGCAAAATATCTTTTCATTTGAGGTAACTTGTGATCAGTACTTGATTTTGATTTAATTCTTACAGATTCTTCAAGTAAATGTCTGGGGGAAAATACTCATACTGCCACACACCCAATGTTGCTGTCATTAATGACATGACTGTAAGCATGTGGTAACTGCAGTTGCTGCCTTTGTAAGCAAGATTTTCTTAGGATGTCAGGAGTCACTCTCAAATTTCTACCTTCCCTGGGACACCAAAATAGGCTCAGCCTCAAAAGTAGTCCTTATTTCACCATTCATTCAATTTCAGATAATGTTTATAATAATGGAAACTACATGAAGACTTAGTTTGTTTGACATTATTCATAGATGATTCGTAATTTGAGTGCCAAGAAAATAAATTAACATGAAGTAGATGCTCAATAAATATTATTTGGGAAAATGGTACTGTTTCTTGCTAAATTAAAGTTTTGTTTACCCTTATCACATTTAGCTTTTTAAATTTTATCTCATGTATTATTAACACTATATCATCACTCCCCGTTTCAGCTGTTTATATTGGAATTCATAATAAATAATTTGGCAAGTACTTTTCCTATTTACTTTCAAACTTTGTCACAGTAGGCCTGTTATGTAACTTTATTTATTCTGTTTTTATCAACCTGATAAGATCTTAATTATAATTCTACATTTCCAAACATTCTGATTAATTTCAAGAGAATAATTTCTTTAATTATTTTGTGTGAACTTATTTAATTTATTTATTTTATTTATCTTAATAAAAATTAAACATTTTTATCACTTTGATGAAGAGAGTTCTTCTAATCAAGAGAACTATTGATGCTACATGTCTTAAAGAGGTTATCTCCCATGTTCTTTGTCATTATGTAATGAGTGTAGACATAGAAAATCATATTAATCTAAAATAAGATCCTAGTCTGTCCACTAATATTTTTGTGTTTTTCTGCTTTTTCCCAAAATATGTAGATTGCAACATGTTCTTATAACCAGTTTCCTTCTTAGACTCTAAGCATATAACATTTAAGATATGTTATTGTTATCTAGAACCATTGAGCTCACCATAATCAGTGTTATGTCTTGATGTATATTTATGTAACTATTGATTAGTGTAGTTTTACAGATCTTAACATAGCTAAACTGCTCACGAATGTTCCATCTTACCACACATACTTAAATATCTCCACCCTAATTCACGTGTAAATTGGTTAAAATTTTCCATCAAAAATTTACCTAAATGAAGTATCTAATGTGCTCTGTATCTTTTCAGTTAAATAAATGCATTTTGTACTGAATAATAGACATTTATTCTCTACTGTGTATTTTAATAAGTCTATCACTGTTACTGTTTCTTAGCTTGTAAAATTGCACATAGGAAACCTAACACCCTAAATGTTTATAAATTTTAGAAAATATATTATGCCAATAAGTATTTGCACAGACTTGTCTATACAAAACACAGTGACAATGCACATATATCAACTTATAAAATATAAAGTGTGAGGGAATATGTATTCATCACTCAGTAAATGCACCTTATTGAGTATTTTGACCTGTATATTTATTTTCTAAAAACATTGTTTTAACATGGAGATGATATTCACTAGGTACAGTTTTCTGTTTTTATCTCTTTCATTTTCTTTCTTTATTTCTTTATTTTTTATCTTTTTCTTTTGTATACCCAAGAATCCTGACTCTATATCCAAACGTTATAATCTTCATGTAATTGAAAAGATCTGACTGTATGTTTTCTTGTGGATTTGAGTTATTTCTTCGAGAATATTTGAAAATATATGTGATACAGAAATTTTCCCTGATAAAATGTTATGATCCCGGTACTTCTACATTCAGTGCATTTCTGTTAGAAAAATCTTAATTCAGAATGCTATTTTGGAGTTTTGAATGTAAAGTCTTTTAAATGATCATAGCAAGCTAAAATGAGGATATACAATGCAAACACTTGCAAAGAGTTCATTGTGAGAATTGCTTTTCCCCCTACCTTGTAGAAAGATTTATTTTTATTATCCTGGATGAACCCATTTTCTTTTTCTTTTCTTCTTGCCTTCTGCCCCCAAAATATAGAGTGACTTGTGCTACAAATAAAAGATTAAATCAGTCCCCTGCAGAAAACCATAAGAAAAGAGACACAGTAGAAAACTACAGGAAGTATGATGAGCACTCACATTATAAAGAAGGAGGAAACAGAACAAACTCTTTTATGGCAATGAAAATCCGCTGTTTCCACAGGTTCAAGGATTTCTTTAAAACATGTTTTCTTCAAATTCTTTTTAAAAATTTTAAAATGAGGTGTTAAGATCATTCTTCTGTCATAAATTGGAAATTACAGTGAAAATATGAAAAAATGAAAATAGTGAAATTGAGGTTCTACTATCAGAGCAGAAGGATGTTTGGAGAAATTTGTTGGGTTTATTTTTTATATTGTTTTATTAAATATATTTATTTGTTTGTTTGTTTTATCTGCAAACTCTAGGGAGTTGAGCAAGTCACCAAGACTATGTATACATAGAAACTGAGGGGAAAATGTATATATGTATATATTATTTGCACTTTTCTACATGGATATGTAACATGTAGTTTCACACTCTTCCTTTCTTTAACTCTGATAGGTGACCATGCTAACAGCCTTCACCTAGCTTCCCTTGTATCCTTGGATAAAAGACACACACACACACACACACACACACACACACACAGTTTTTCAGTCACAACTTGCCTTCTTGGCATAATTGCTGGGTGTTGCTATCTCCTGTCTGGAAAAGGGAGCCCTTATCACTTTCTTATCTCAGTCTCTCCCACCTTCCCTGAACTTCAGCTGCTAAACTCCAAGCAACCGAACTTACTCTTCTCCAGGCACACACCTCAAGTCACCCGGTTCATTTGTTTCACAAAGAAGCATTCTTCCGTGGGAATTTTGCATTGCACAGATAAAAATGGACACAAGCATTTGAAGCCTGTCTATACTCATGATCTCTCTGCCTGAATCCTCTCTTGGTTCTTCAATGCTTTTTAATCTGAATCTTATAGTTAGGTGTAGGACAATATTGAGTAACCAGTTCTACCCATCAGCGTCATTGCCTGGTGGGGTTCACAAAGATTTGGAAGACTGTTCTTATGGTAAAGACTAGGGAGAAATGTGAATACAGATAACATCAGCTCCTGTAGCTTAAATTTACTGTGCTTGTCAATTTATCACATACTGTGACTAATAATTATTAGGTATACCAATTTATGAGGATTTACTTTGGACAATGTCTCAGAGCGACATTAAAATAGAATAAAAGTGGATAAAATATGATTTCCCTCTCAAAGTCAAATTTCAAGGAATTAAAGACAGGTAAACTATTCATCTAGATGCCGGAACTTACAGGAGGATCATTAACTTTGTGCTTCTAAGAAAAGAGGGTTGTATTGCTATAAGTATCTTAAAATGTGACTTCATGAATCATGAAACCATCATTGCCCAAATTTCAAATCTGGCTTTTCAAATGTTACCTTCTTATTTTCATGAAGCTAGTGTCTGCCCTTCATAATTTCATTTACATTCTCTGATGAGATTAATCTTCCTTTAGCATGTGTTTACATTATTGCTGTAAGTGATATACTTTTAAACCCTCTTACATTTGAAGTTTCTCTCTCTCTCTCTCTCTCTCTCTCTCTCTCTCTCTCTCTCTCTCTCTCTCTCTGTGTGTGTGTGTGTGTGTGTGTGTGTGTGTGTGTGTGTGTCTTTCTGTCTGTCTGTCTGTGTCTTCAGAGACCAAATTATAGAATTACGGGTGGATATGAGCTACCCAACTTAAATACTGGGAACTGAACTCTGGTGTTCTGGAGCATCCAGAAGTATTCTTAGCTGCTCAGTAAAGGTCTAGCTCCATCTTAATGATATTCATCATAAAATACTTAAACTTTATTGCAGGGCTGTACCTTATGTGTGGACGTGGGTCCTATTGGGCAGAGTAGTGGATCCCATAAGTATGCTGCTGCTCAGAGAGGCAGAAGCACGGGAATTTGGGTTCAACCTGTGAGATCACTCCACGAGGTGCCGGGTGGACAATGGGTTGTGAGAAGCTGCGGGGCTCTGCCCAGGAATGAAGAAGTCTCAGCCTGAAGTCCTGCGGGGGCAGAGCTCCTGAGTGGAGTCTCTGGGTTGAATCCGCTGACTGGGAAACTGGTGGTCTCTGTCTTTGGGCTCCCAGATGCCACTGGGAGCTGCAGAAGAACGGCCGCAGCCTAGAAAGAGAATTCTGGCTGCTCCCCCATGTCTTGGAGGTCTTTGGCCAAGTGTCAGGAGCCTGGAGTCCTGGAGTTTGGCAAAATGTATGCCATCCCTTGCCGGCTCTCAGGTCATCTCTAGCCAGTGCTCCTCAAGAAACCAAGCTACCCTTTCACGGTCCCACACTTTATATCTTCTGCTATGGTTTTATATTTTACCATGCTAGCAAGTCTTAAACAACAACAACAAGGAAAAATGTTTGGGATCAGCCAGAAATAGCCATTTAAGTATTCCAAAGGCATCTGTTTTATTAATAATTTACAACTAAGATTTTCATCTTTCTTTTGAACCTTTGTTAAGGTTTTCAATAGTATCTTCCTGACATATACTCTGTCTCTTCACAATAATGACAACTTCTCCTCAGCTCTCAGCACTGACTGCTGGTGTTGAGTACTTTAGTATAACTATACTTATTTCCCAGAATACTTTGGTGCTGTGAGGGAAAGATTTATTCTTCATTCACATTACCCCCCCCCATACACACACCAATAACAGGAGACATGACAGACATTTGTTAGACAGAAACTACTATTTAGTTCATATTTATCATATTTTATTTGTTCATTTGACAACAAAAACTAGGCCAAATTCTAAAACAAATACCCTTATTGCTCAGCACACTGCCTTTCATTTGTAAGGCAAAGTGAGCCAATGAATAAATGGATGGAAATATATTACTTCTTAATGTAGTGTTTTCTTCTAGGTCACTGACTTTCTGACATGCCTGGAATTTAATTTCCTAAGTGTTAAACATGCTGGATGGATAGCATAGCAAAGGGTTTCTTACAAGTTACAACTGTACTAAGATAACTTCCTTTAGTTTAATCTTGCCATTCACTTAAGTGTAAGTCGATTTTCTATGGTAAATTCTGGTTACAAGTTGACTTAGTTATGAGTTTTATTCCTGTGAAGAGACATCAGGACCAAAGCAAGTCTTGTGAAAGAAACCATTTAATTGGGGTTTGCTTGTAATTTTAGAGGTTCAGTCCATTATAGTCATGGTGGGAAGCATAGTATCTTGTGTAAGCAGACATGGTGCTGGAGAAGAATCTGACCTGAAGGCAGTTGGAAGAAGACTGGATGTGTTTCACACTGAACATATCTTAAGACTTCAAAGCCCATCCCCAATGACACACTTCCTCCACTAGGGACACACATCCTTCAATAGTGCAACTGCCTATAGCCAAGTATTCAAACACATGAATCTGTGGGGTTCACACCTATTGAAACCACCACACCAGTCAAACCCAACTCCTCACTTTACCAACAACTTAAGAATTATCTTGAAGATTTCAGCCTCATGAACAGATATGGTTGAGATTAGAGTTTATAAGCCACCATAAAATTAATACTTATAGTTGAAAATAAAATTTAAGACATATATTTTCTGAGTCTTCTCTCAATTTTAAACAAAGTTTTGACAAAAAACAACAAATGTCAAATGTCAGTTAGTTGAAATTGATTCTGTTTTGTTTGTTTGTTTTGTTCCTTTTTGTTTGTTTTTGAAGCATAAGAGTAGTAAAATACTTTTCCAATCATAAAAAAATAATATTCCTTGTACAAATTAAGATTTTTTATAGGTTCTGTAGTTCTTTAATACATCCTAGTTAACAAATAAATTTTCTATGTCAAGATGTTGCTATATTATTTCCCAACACGTATAAAAAAGTCATTTTCTTTTCTCTTTATTCCTCAGAAGATTATAATATACTTGACAATCTTTTTTAAAAATCGCTTTGAAGTAGGACCATTATAATACCACAGCCTCCCCTATTTTTTTCTCAAATTTAATCATTTGGGAATATGTAATATAAACCAGAAAGCGCCTCTCTCTCTCTCTCTCTCTCTCTCTCTTCTCTCCTCTCTCTCTTGCTCTCTCTCTTTTCTCTCCTCTCTCTCTCTCCCTCCCTCCCTCCCTCCCTCCCTCCCTCTCTCTCTCTCTCTATCTCTATCTCTCTCTCTCTCTCTTTCTCTGTGTGTCTAAATGTGTGTGTATGTATAAGAGAGGGAAAAAGAGAAAGACAGAGAAACAGATAGAGAGAGACACACAGAGAGAGACTGAAAAGAGAGAGAGAAAGGTAATATCATTTTTTTGGAAACTAAATAAAGATGATTTGGAATAATGTAATCCACAAATAAAATAGATTTTGCAACACAAAGCAATAGCATCTCTTCACACTTATCTGTCTAGTCTAAACAAGAATACTTAATTGCTGAGAGCCTCATATTTCTGCAAGTTGTGCCTCATTCTTAGATGGCATTACAGTGTTGAGGTGACTGTGACGGCTGGTTTAAAACAACAATTAGAGGCTATTATGCTCTGTATTTGACACGTGAAAGCCCCCTTTAATCTTCAAAACCTATCTATCATAATACAGTATTTTCCAATGCTCTTCTATAAAATGGAAGCATAAAAATCCAAGTAACTCACCATGGGCCACTGAGGGGCTGTAGCTCACATATGGGCGTGGGTCCTGTTGGGCTGAGTTGTGGGTCTCGAGTGTCTGCTGCCCCAGGCAGCTCAGGGGGCCAGAAGTGCAGGAATTCAACTTAGTTCGCTCCATGCTGCATTGCGCAGACTCTGGGCTATGAGAAGCCACAGAGTTCTACTCCAGGCATGGCGAGACCCCAGGCTGAGGTCGCGCGGAGGCAGAGCTCGGGTCGGAGGTCTCCAGGCTGAAGTGGCTATCTGGAGATTGGTCTCAGCCCTTGGGCTCCCTGGCACCGCTGGGAGACTGGGGTTGCATACGGGCTGGACTGGCCCACAGCAGAGAGAGGAAAGAGGGAGAAGCTCTATGGGTAGATGAGACTCTTGATGGATGCAACACGCTTGGCTGGGTCATGGCTAGCTTGGCTAGCTTGCTTGAGTTGGTGGGCTCCATGGCTGGAATGCAGAGAGGTCCTCGGCAGGAGATTAGAAGGCAGCTTGGTAGTTGAAGATAGTTTCCACGATTCCCCACAGCAGTCCCTAAGTATAAGAGATAGTCCATGGTTTCATAAAGTTTATTGCCATGGCAAAAAGTGGATGAAGCTGTACCCCATGTCCTCAGGGTGGGCCTGAGGTTTAGTACTTTTTGTAAGTAGGAGTAGGGTTTGGGAAAGAATGCTAAATTGGCTACACCCTCTGGCCTTTAGGTATCTCATTAATATGGTGATCTCTTGAGGCTCTGCAGCCTGTAGTCATGCCCTCTACCTATGCTAGGTGACACACACCTCTCTTTGGGAGGGGCTGTAGAGGGCTGTCCTGAGTGAAAGGAACCAGGGCCCAGGAGCAAGGCTGAATATCTACCATCCCTTTAGTGTATCCAGGGTTCGAGGCATGCACTTGACCAAGTACCCAGCTGCCTCTCACAGCCCACTGCTCCACAGGCCACAGAGCTACTAAAAGGAGGAGTCTGACTAAAGTCCGGGCTAAATTTCTTGGTAGTATGGACTCAGCTGCAACAGAATTTTGTAAATATCTAAACTTCTTGTTTTATGGATGTATTTTTATCACAAATTGAAACAATGATTCAAAGTTATGTAGCAAAGTAGGCTATACTCCAGAGGAGACACATGTTCAGTGGAAAGTAAATACAGTACCTATTACTCCCCCCCTTTTTTGTCCATCCTCCCCCCTCTCTCTCTCTTTCTCTTGTCTCATCCCTTTCCACTTGTATCATTCTCTTTCCCTCATTCTCAATTTCTTTCTCCCTCTTTCCCCTTTATTAGTCCTTCTACCTCTAGACTCCTCTGTCTAGATTTCTTTCACTCTCTCTTCCCTACATACACAGAATAATAACTTATATGTATAAGCAAATGGCTGGAAGACTCAGAAGTATAATAACCTATAAATCAAATGTATAATAGATGCTCACTTGAAAATTACATTGAATATGTCTTCCTGTATATTATGAAATATATTGTCTTCATTAGGGTTTCATTGCTATGAAGAGACACAGTGACCAAGGCAATTCTTATAAAGGCAAACACTTGATTGGTGCTGGCTTTCAGTTTCAGACATTTAGTCCATTATCATCATAGCAGGAAGCATGGTGTCATTCAAGCAGATAAAATAGTGGAGAAAAACTGAGAGTTCTCATTTTGATTTGATGGAAATCAGGAGAATGTGGCATTCTCAGAAAGACAGCAAAAAGCTCACATCTGCAATGGGTGGAACTGGAACATAGGAGGATATCTCCCACTTTGACATACATCTTTCAACAAACCACACATACTCCAACATTGCCCCATCTCCTAATACTGCCACTCCCTGGACCAAGCATATTCAAACCACCACATATAGTACCAATATTAGTTATAAAACCTTACCATTTGAATGAGTCAGAGAAATCATGTGGGAGCTGGATATGATAGCTGTTTGCTCTTATTCCTAACACTTGGGGAGCTAAGGCAGGAGGATAGAGTTTGAGAACATTATGGGTTGAGCTTCATGATGAAGAACTATCTCAAACAAAGATAGTCAGAGAAAGCAAGAGGAAGAAGGAGAAGATAAAATAAAAACTAAAACTATATATTCTAATATTTCCTCTTAATTTTGACCCTAAAATGCTGCCATGAGATATGTGCCTACTTAGGCTACTCTTCTGTGATTCAGTATAACTGTCTTTTATAACTAGAGATTGTTTTGATTTCTGGCTTCCAATTTGTCTTCTTAATTTTCGTAAGTAATTTAGTAATATTTCAGAGGTCTTGAAAGAATAATGATATTCTAATGACAGTCACTTGAGCATTACAGTCAGACTGTTGAAACCATGGACCTCAATGAAATAAAAGTGTTCCAAGAGTTTCAAGTTGGCCGGGCGGTGGTGGAGCACACCTTTAATCCCAGCACTTGGGAGGCAGATGCAGGTGGATTTCTGAGTTCGAGGCCAGCCTGGTCTACTGAGCGAGTTCCAGGACAGCCAGGGCTACACAGAGAAACCCTGTCTCGAAAAACCAAAACCGAAACAAACAAACAAACAAAAAACAAAAACAAGAGATTCAAGTTGAGGAAGCAAAAAGCTAGCTAGTCCTGGGTGCTAAAGAGAAATAGAGCTTGACTTTTGGTAAGAAATTTAATATGTGACTAGTAACTTCAAGGACATGTGGAAAAGCAAGGTCTGAGACAAAGATGTATCAATGGTGGTCTTGACCTCACTGTAAAAACATAGGTTTAAATTTTTCCTCTATTTAAACCTAAGGCTCATCTCAGAACTTTGAAAATGGACTGTGGATAAGGAGCAATCACTGGACTTTTTGTTGTGGTGATGGTTACTCTTCCCAGTTTGGCCACATTGAATCAATTTCATTTCTCTAATTTTCACTATTATGGATACCAATATTATTTGGATCAGATCGAGCCTTAACAGTCATCACTGACAATCCAGGTACATTCACCTGTCTTTAGTAAGACAAGTCTGTTGATCTATCTATCTATCTATCTATCTATCTATCTATCTATCTATCTACCTATCTATCTTCTATCCACTTTATCCTTTCACTTTATCTATATGTGTATATAAAATAAAAATAGTGTCAATTACATATTTTAAATATATATGTATACATATACATACATATACATACATATACCTATACATATATATATATATATATATATATATATATATATATATATATATATATTCAAATTGGGAAGATGAACAAAGCAGTTCTGTTTTCCCAAGTCCATCATATGTTTCAGAGTATGAAGTTCAGGTTGAAATGGGAAAGCAAGAATATGTATAACTAAGCATTCCCAGAGAAGGTGAAATCCTGCTCATCATCTCTACTTTGTCCTACAGGGTGGCCTGAAAAGTTGTATATCTCTTTCCCAGCAACAAGAGTCTCACCTGGTTAGCCATGGGGCCTCTGTGTCTTTCTTCTCCTATTCCCCAATTGTGAGAGAGTTCTGGAGGAAATTTCAAGTTTAAGGATGCCACTGTTTGAATACTATACAGTCCAAGGGAGAGGGACACATTTCTCTTGCTAGAAATGTTTAATTACTTATCTCTTTAACTGACGTATGGAATATAAAGGACTCTCAGAGCCTAGATAGTTAGGTCTGCAAGGTATATGTTTTAATGCTAAAAAATCAGACCATAATATTCCTAGCAATCGTAAGATAGTCTAAAGATGGAGGTTATTATGTTACATGGTTTGTATGTGAGTCTTAGACCATCCATGAAACAAATGTCAAACATGAAATTCCATTTGCAATAGTTTACCTAGCACATTCCCTGTGAAATAAAATGTGAAGGAGATAAAATACCAGGGCAAGCTGTCTGGTTCTCCTTTGTTCTTGCTGCTCTTGCTTTGCTTTTGTATTGTAGTCTCAAAAATATTATTCCTAAATAAAATCAGTCTCTGTATTAAAATATCTGTAAAAATTACCAAAATTAAAAAAACTGAACAGTTTGAGAACATTTTTTCTTTAAATATTTTCTTAGAAATACTTCTCTCAAAAAAAAAAACTAGAAAAGAAAAGGAAAGCAAAGGAAAGGAAGGAAGG
Source organism: Grammomys surdaster (assembly GCF_004785775.1). Taxonomy (NCBI): domain Eukaryota; kingdom Metazoa; phylum Chordata; class Mammalia; order Rodentia; family Muridae; genus Grammomys; species Grammomys surdaster. Next base: position 4,353,813 of record NW_021620970.1, read on the forward strand.
AAAGAAAGAGAGAGAGAGAAAGAAAGAAAGAAAGAAAGAAAGAAAGAAAGAAGAAAGAGAGAGAAAGAAAGAAAGAAAGAAAGAAAGAAAGAAAGAAAGAAAGAAAGAAAGAAAGGAAGGAAGGAAGGAAGAAAGAAAGAAAGAAAGAAAGAAAGAAAGAAAGAAAGAAAGAAAGAAAGAAAGAAAGGCTTCTCTTTTGTCCTCAAAATAAGGAAAAATGAATCAACCCTCTCAAACACAATGCTGATAGGTTAATAACACTATTCAGAGCAATTAAAATCTCCTAATTCATTGTTAAGATAAAATGATTTAGTAGATTGCCTTTTTTTATCAAATCATAATTATGAAGGATCAGTGGGTAAATAGTTAAAATATAGAATAAATATTTAATATAAATATGCCTGTCTACTACCAAGCGTAAAAACTTCCAAAGAATTTCTGAAATTTCTTATCTTACAAAACAGACCAGCCAGGCAGTGATGGTTCTCCCCTTTATTCCCAGCACTTGGGAGGCAGAAGCAGGCGGATTTTTGAGTTCGAGGCCAGCCTGGTCTACAGAGTGAGTTCCAGGACAGCCAGGGCTATACAGAAAAAACCCTGCCTTACAAAACAAAAACAACAGCAACAACATCAACAACAACAACAAACAAATAAAACAGACTAACAGTTCAACAATAATATGCAGTTAAATAATTCAGGGCTAACAATTTTCAACATTCTCATAACTTTATAAAGGAATAAAACCTTTCTCACATTGAGATTAGAGGACAAGTGAATCAGCTAAAGACAATTAAGTTAGAGTATCACTTGCTTTCCTACCTACTCAGCAATGTGAGGACAGGAGAAGCGCTGTCCTATTCAGTAGGCACACAAACAAATCCATGTGTCAATAAAGTCAGTAATAATAGACTCCATCACTAAAATATCCCTGAGCAGGATTGAGCATGCAGAGTGTAAGGAATTCAGAAGCAGAGTAGATTCTTGTTTTGTCCTAGGTGAAGTCAAGGGTAACTGAGATGTCTGGCCTTTCCCCTCTGTTATTAACTGCAAATTGTTCTAGCCCTGCTAAAAAGCAGATTGTTTATTCAAGTGTTAACTGCCATTATATCTGGATCATGTAACCTGACTTCATCCCAGGCCATGTAAATTCCATTTCCAATTAGCAAAGATGTTACTATAGAGATGAAGCTTTCCTGCCTGCTAAATCTTTCTTAAAACATCAGATTGAGAGGAAATATATTTTCTCTTGTACTCTGTGCTGTAGTTGCTACGAAATCCATTTATTTCATTGCTTTTCAAACCAGTTTTTACATTTATGAATTTATGTCTGTATGTACCTGTATTTATGTAAGGCAGAAAATGATTTGCAGGACCAGGCAGGTTTGGGGGATGAATCTAAATAAGGTTGTTAACTGGGCAGCAAAAACAGGCATTAGCTTTAACTACTTCCATGCCACTCATTTCTGTTTTGTGTTTGGTTTGGGCTATGGGTTACTCCAGCTAAGCTCACTCTGTCTCTCTTTCTCTGTCTCTGTTCTGTTTCTCTGCCTCTGTCTCTCCCCCCTCTCTCTTTCTCCCTCCTTCCTTCCCTCCTTCCCCTTCCCTCTCTGTCTCCCTCTCTGCCATTACAGCTGCTGAAAAGGTAATGGCAGACCATGTTTTCACTTTCTGTGAATGTGCTATAGTAGTAAATTTATGGCGGGATGGGGGGGGTACAGCCCCACTCTAGCCCACATAGATCCCAAACAAAGACACAGAACCCTGGTATTTTTATTAACGAGCTTTTGACAGTATGCTTGGCAGGTTCTGAGTTTTTCCAACTTATATTCCAGCTATAGGACCAATGTTACTTGCCAACTGAGTCTTGTTCTGTTTGCTCTGCTCTCTTTTTGTCCTCAGGGTGACTTTGTCTTTGTCACATGCTTATGGTCCATCCTCAGGGTCTATTCTGCTTCAGTGCAACCTTGTTCTTCCCCTACCTTTTTCCTTCTCCTTGTGATCCCTACTTGAGGCCTCCTACTGGATCTCAAGTCTCACCTTCCTCTATCTTCTGCCCTGTCACAGGCTCTAGCCTTTTAGTGTCTACTCAGAGAATATTGGGGAGCATTCTTTATAGCACATAGGTCAACATAATGCCCATGTACATACTACAACCTCATCTTGGGGTACAGAATTCAGAATCTGAATACACAGAGCACAGGACCAATTCCAACATTGTTTGATTGTTATTTACGTACAGTAAATTTTTCAAACACCTTGGCTTTTGATGGATACCTATTTGCTAAAGGAATGGCTCCTTTTTCTTCCCCCTGACAATTAAAAACAGCATGATTTTGAGGAACTATTGATGGACTTACAGACCATTTATGAGCTACAAGGTGGGTGGGTGAGCCCTATCATAGAAGCAGAGGGAGGAGGGATGTTGTAGATGGGTTCTGGAGGAGAAAGTGGGAAAGAGGATAACATTTGAAATGTCAATAAAGAAAATATCCAATAAAAAAAAGAGAGAGAAATTCCAAACAAAAGACTCTCTAACAGGCCTCAGCATGGAAACACGGTAGCAGCAGGTTTTACCTCTTTTTATTCATTTCCTCTTTCTTGCAGACCAGAATATTTATTCTTCTACAGCTATCCCTCAATGTCTATTCTCTTATTTGGCCAGCTGGCTTATTCCAGCCTATATTAAGGTGGTACAGAAATCACCATTTTAATAAACAGAAAGACAATCTTTGCAGTGTGCTCAAACCATCCTCCAACAAAATGGAGTAAAGAAAGTAGTAACTTCAGAACAAGATCCCATGTAGCTAAACTTCCAATTTATTAAAGGAATTAAAGAAAAGCTAAGAGTAGGGTGTGGTAGTGCATATCTTTATTCCCAACACTGTGAATACAAGGACAGGAAGATCTCTGAGTCTGAGTCCTGCCTGATCTACATGGATCCAGTTTCAAGACAGTCAAGCTTAGGAACTAAAGGAAACAATCTAAAACAGAAAGCTAATACTGATGGAATTAAGTTTTGGGACCATGTTCTAAATCCAGCAATAAGCAGAACTTGGCAGCTGTGGCCACATGATGCTTCTATTAGAGTCAAGGATAGAAGAAAGCAGTTTCCCTCTATGACTAAGGAATGCCACTGAGCCAGGCATGTGGCAGCTACCTGGGCGCATACATCGGGACTGTGAAGATGAAGCCTGGATTGCCTTGGAAACCTGGAGTGTTGAGAATTTCAGAGAGCTGCCATACTTACTGAGGAAAGCTACTGACAGAGTAGAAGCAACCCAAGAAAGAGAAAGAAATGTTTCACTTTCAACAAAGCTGAAAGGAATTGGAAATCTAAAGAATGCTTCGACATCAGACTTAGAGATTCAGAGTTTGGAGTTTGCCTGCTGGTTTTTGTTTTAGTTTAGGTCCAGTATTTACCCACTGTGCTCCTTTTTTGGAATTATCATGTATATTCTGTGTCATTATATGTTGGAAATATGTGATCTGCTTTTCATTTTGATTTTACAGAGGATTATAGTCAAGGGATTGCATTAAGACCAAGAAGAAATTTTGAACTTTGGAATTTTAAACTAAGGAGAGACTGTTATAGACTATAGAGACTTTTGACATTGGACTAAATGCATCTTTCATTATGATATGATTACAAGCCAATGGGTTTCAGGGAGTGGAATGTAGTGGTTTGAATAAAAATGGACACAAAGGCCCATAGGGAATAGCACTATTAGTAGTTATGGCCTTGTTGGAGTAGGTGTGGCCTTGTTGGAGGAAGTGTGTCATTGGAGATGGGCTTTGAGATATCAGATGCTCAAGCCTGACCATTGTGTCACTGTCTCTTTCTACTGTTTGGTGATCTAGAAATAGAATTCTCAACTACTTCTCCAGCACCATGTTTGGTGCTATGCAAACATACCATACTGCCATGCTTCCTTCCTTTATAATAATGAACTAAACTACTGAATTGTAAGATAGGCCCGATTAAATGTTTCCTTTATAAGAGTTGCCATGTTCTCAGATGAGCTCCTAGAGCTCTCTTCCTCCTGCAGCTTTTCTATTCCCAAAACCATTTGAGCTACTACCCAATCTCTGTCTTGGAGGTTATAGAGATTCCCTCCAGAAGAGTTTCATTTTTGTGAAACCCCCTCTTTGGTCTGCAGATTATACAAATCTGATTTACATATGGTTTCAAAGTTACACCTAAAATTAGAAGGAGAAAGGATTTCTAAACACAAAAGACAGCTCAATTATTAAGTCTTCATATATCTATAAACCCCTCAAATGCTTTCTCGATATTAGTCTGTCAAATATGCCTGGTTCTCTGCACAGCATATCAAACTAACCCTTCATTGTCAGTAAGAATGATACCTACTTACCCAACAACCAGCAAAACAGTAGTAAATCAAAAAATTGATAATGAAGGGCTCTCTAATAGACTTGAGCATTGCAAAAAATAGAGCCAGTAGGTTTTGCCCATTCCCCTTCCCTCTCCCTTGTTCAATCATTAGATTATATTCCTAGAGCTAGCTCCCAAGGACTATTTTATCATTTGGCCCCTATAACGTTCCTGAAAATAAATACTAAAGTCCAGCAATCAAAAGTCTATCGAATCAGGGGCTACCAAACAATATTGGCAGAGGCAGACTTCCTTTTTTTTACTCCTGTTTAAAAAATAAATAAATAAAACAGTTCTATCGAGACATCTCTTCCTGTCATTGTCTGATCTAGAGACCACTCCTGCCTGCTTGTCCCGTTAGAATAATACATTTTTGTGATTATTGTCTGGGTGTGTTCTGTGCTAACTCTGAGGCCATTACACCAGCCACTGTATAACAGGAATGGATTCTCCCCTGCCTTGCTTAATTCACCATGTTGTCTTTGTATGGCTTTTAGTTTTCCTTTTAATTTTCTTATTCCTCTCAGTAAATCAGCCCCAATGTCTCATTTGAATGCTTACTTTGGCATCTCTCCAGGTTTTTAAATCAATCAACCAAAAAACTGAACATCAGAGAGGAAAATTTTGAGAATGATAATAAACAAATTATAGTAAATGGATAAAATATGACTCACATAGTGGTGTGGAAACAGCAAGTTGGGGTAGATCTGTTCCTGCAAATACAGGAACGCTGTATGCTCTAGTCACATGTAGAGGGAGATTAACCAACTCTTCCAGAGGGAAGAGGGTGGAGACTGTACTATACATTCAGTTCCTGTCTGAAACAACATCGAAGTTGGTGCACATACTGCTTATCCCTCAGGAAGGTTGGTATGTTAGCCTATGTTTTGAACATTGGCATTCTAGGCTGCAGTCTAACCAAAGTCTAGATAATTAATAAAGCACTCTGTTCAGTATCACCTCTCTGTTCAGGAACCTATCTTTCAGAATCCTCTCATTGGAGGATTCTGTCTCTGTATTATGATCACTGTTTATTTCCCTAACAGAAAGATAAATAAGTCTCATACTTATAATATGGATAACCATCAGTTTGTTTAGAAGCAAAGTAAAGAAAGGATTCAAATTTCACCTGAAAATCAGCAGGCTGATTATAACTTATAGGCTTTGATCATAGGCTATTGTTCTGATGTCTTTTAGTGTTTTACTACATACACAGAAAATAGATATAATGAACACTGAAATTTGCAACAAAATACTTTGTTTCCTAAATAAAACACCTTGCATCTAAACCCAGTTTATATATATATATTATTTGTAGTTTCAGATCAATTCCCTAAGCTTTGAAGAGATGATGATTTTAAACAGTTAGCAATAATTTTCCACACAACTGACATTTATCATTTGGGTAAGGTTTAAGACCAGTTATTGATATACAATCATAACATTTTATTAGATTCACAAATAAGTTTGCATTAAATATTAAATCACCTCCATTTACTATTTTGTTGACAAGTATATTTTTAAATCCTAAGTAGAATTTATATTTATGTTCATTTTACCAATGTTGAATAAATGATCAGTGAATCAAAGAAATTTAGAGAGGAGAGTTACACTAATAAAGTTTCCTTTCTTGTATCACTTTATTGTCCCTTCACTGGGAGTATCATTATATGTATATCATTCAGGATTCTTGGCTTTTTTGTATGAATGCATGCTAATGTCATATCTAAATTGCTATATCTTCTTGCTGTTTAACATTTGAGCTTACTCTTAAGATACTGTGGTATAAACATGAGGATTTCAATAGTATTATGAAGAAATATAGTTACTTATCCATTTCAATGTCCAAAATTAGATATTTTCTAATAGCAAATGAATTAATATGCTCATCATCTTTACAGATTACATTGTTTTAAAGCTTTTGTTGCCACTTGAAAAACTCAATAGTAAGGTTAACCTATAGCTAATAATAAATGAAATGTGTTTCATATATATATATATATATATATATATATATATATGTACATATATATATAATTACTTTTATATTTTAGCAAATGGATGTGGAATAAAACACACTATTTGAAAATATTTTTGTAAATTTTGGATAATTAAAAAGAGTACTTCTGTCAAAAGACCTTTTGAAATTTAAAAATCCTGTATGGGTTGCAAGTATGGAGCTGAGGCCAACTTGATTTTTCTTAACCAAAGAAATAATGAGAAGGCTGATAATTGAACTGCTGTCAAACAAGAAATGATTACTATTATGAAGTAAGCCAGGTGAGTTAGTTGTCTAGTAAACTTAAAACCCAAAATTTGTTAGAGGAATAACAAGCCAGTACTCCATAAATGCACATTCAAAATATTAAAGGTTTAATGGAAAGAATGTTTACTGCCCAATGAAAATAATAGAGTGAATTTCCAAGGATAAAGGACAGAGAGTGAGGCACAGGCTTGAGACAACCTTGATATTGAACCAACTCCGGAAACTGCACTATTAACCATTCATTTACCTGCTTCTACTGGAAAAGACTGAAGGATTTCTTCAAATGACCCAAAACACTTTCTCAAGAAAGAATAAAACTAAACTTAAAGGATATAGAAGGAAGAAAATACTAACTACAAGTTTAGAAATAGGTGCAAAATTAAATAACAGTATAGAAAATTATCAGACTAAAGTTAGCGATTTGAAAAGGCTAACAAAATTAAGATAACAAGACAAAAATAAATCATAATTTAAATTAAGTATATACCTAAGAATTACACTAAATTTAATGAATTACACATATTTGTGTTAAGGTAAATGCTTTTACAATGTTTGCTGTTGGGTTAATAATTTTATTTAGTATATTTTTCCTTGCAAAATGTAATGGATTCTCCCTGTATTTTTCTCTCATTAAAATTTACCATTTAAACATAGTTTTATATTTCTGTTGAATAATTCATGTAGTCATTTAACAATTTTAGGACAGAATTTTTTATTTTAATATTTTCCCAACATCATTCTTAGATTATTTACATTTGATAAATGGTTTCCATTTCAAATATTTTCCATAATAATGGGTGAGTCTAAACAGGTTTTTCTTCAGCATAGTTTAGCATTGTGTATGAATGTGAAAACAGTTATAGTGCTCATCAAGTCAGAAGAAAATCTCAGGTTTTTGTCATCATCTTCTTCCCGTTTATGCCAGAGTCTTTTGTTGTTTGTTTCTACATTCACTAGGCTAGATGACCTGAGATTTCTTTTTTTAAACTGTATTTTTTTTTTACTTTTTAAAATTTATTTACATTTCAGATGACATCCCCTTTCCCCGTTTCCCCTCCCTTGAAACTCCCTATCCCATTCTCCTTCCTCCTTTTTGCTGTTATACCATTTTAATTACATGCAAGTATTAAGGTCAGTTTTAGCTCGAGGAACTTGCAATACAATAGATGCACTAAGTACGCTCTCATTTCCTCTCGTCTTGGGTAAGAGTGCAGAGATTGCAGAAGCCAGCTACTAGGTCTGGCTTTAGATGGGTTCTCGGGTTCCTCACGTTTCTATGACATTTTATTCACTTAGTCTTCCTGTGGACTCATATTTATCAGTTCTATACGGAATAGTTTTTTAAGAGTTATATTACTGATGTTATTAGCACTAAATTCTATTTTTGTGCAAGAATATGAGAATCTATGAAATCATTTTGGCATAATTTTCTCAAAATTTTCTTCTTCTATTGTTATTTATCAAGTCTATTACAAACCATAATTTTATTTTAACTCAAGTTTGGAGACTTGATCATCACTTTTGATATTGTTTTATTCCTCTCTTTTAAGTGCTTATGTAAAGATCTGGATTTCAGGTTTTTATTCTTATCTAATGACTACTATCTTTCAACAACAACAGCAACAAATCTAAACCATTTCCATGTAGTATAATGAAATCAATAATAGTTCTTACTATCATTTACTATATGTTTACATTTTATTAGTACTTTTCAGGTTTGTTTAAGGTTCAGTAAAGTTCTAATCATTCTTTCTCTACTAATATTTTAAGTCATTTTCCATATCATTGCATCACTTATATTGTGCTCATAAATAACCTACAAATTCATTTGTCACCATATGTGTGAAATATATTATTTCTTTATAGTGTACAGGGAGAATTTAGTGTATTGATTCAATTACTTTTAACCGAAAATACAACTGTTACCTTCTAGGAGGATCTGTTGACTTTTGCTCATTCTTATCTTCAAATCTTCTGTACATAAGCATCTTCTCAGAATGTTTTCCTTTGAAATCTTGCTTCAGTCTTTCAGACATGTCCCAATAGACTCTTATATCTTGTACTAAAAGAAAGTCCCATTCTACTGTCAGAGTCTGGACCAATCACAGTCTGATCTTCACTCTCTGACAGTGGAGATAAGTTAAGCATCTGCTTGAGAGTAAGTAGGAGGAAGCCATAAATGCCTCCAATTCTGTCTTCTTGTTTACATATGTGTGTACATATATGAATATAGAATATGTATACATATGTACATATGTATCTTCAAGTATATTATACATAAATATTTGTGTTACTTATATTGATTTTTATTTTTGTTTTTGTAACTTTTATTAAGTTGTTTGACTATATACGTAGTTATGTTCATGAATTAAAATTAATAATTAAAAGATATGATAAACACATCTGCATGGATATTTCATTACAGTAGCTTTAAATTGTGAAGAAAGTCAAATTTACTTATTTTGGATAAGCTGACAAATTAAAATGTCTATGTTATGGATGTTTACGTTGATGTTGCTCTAAAGAACTGCCTGGCTGCACAATCCCTATAACCCTATTTCATCATCATTAGCTTATGTGTCAATCTTTATTAGGTGAATGACATTATGCATTGAGTTATGACTAAACCAATAAAAAGTGATCTTTTTAAAATTCACTCTGGGCTTACTACGCAAAACGAAAAGTACATTATTTACATGGCGAGTCTAAAAATACTATTTAAAGCCAGAATTTTAAAATGTAACATAATATTTTACCTTTAATCTGAATTCAGAAATGAATGATTTCTTAATTAAAATTACTATTAAGGAAGGTAGCATATATGTCTGTATTCAAAGTATAAAATTTATCTTACACGTCCTGAACAGTTGAAATCAATAATCTATGTGTATCTATGCTTAGTAGTGATTTGTTTTAATAATATAAATTAAGATAGCATCTAAGTTTATTGTTTTTGGTTTTTTAACATATACTTATTTATTCATTCAATCTTCATACATGTATGTCTAACTACATTTCACTTTCAGGAACCAGTTTTTATCTCTCATTATGTGGTCTTAGGGATAGAAATCACATCTTCAGAAATGAAGAATAACTCTGTTCCTACTCACCAACACTCCTGGCCGCATACTGTTACTGTTTAAAGTCATATATCTTTTTTAAATGTAGGAATATGAGAGGCAAAAGTAGTCAGACAGAATATTCATTTTCACTTGTTGGTTTGAAGTTAATGGTTGCAAAGGAAACCTTAAACATTTTATGAAAGACATGGCAATGGATATAGTGTAGGAAAAAACCTGTTTTTTTTCTTCAAAGTACATTACATCCTATAGTTGTTAAATGGAAAAGAAAAGGAATTATTATAAAATATTTGCCAGAGACCTAATAAGTCAAGTAAAATATTCTGATGCAGCTCCACAGAGGAGATATTTTGTTTCTCTATTAGTCATTCTTACTGATATTCTCAGGAAGATGGGAAAGTTGATAAAGACAACTATAACAATTTTATACAAAATTATAGAGGCAAAGAACATCCATGAAACTTTTAGGAAATAGAAGACATTTAGCATTGTATTTTCATCCTCCTTCTGGTCCTTACCTACATCAGCAATTGTGGTTTGGTAAACCCCACTCCACCCCAAGTTTCTACCAATGTACTAGGAGGCCTGTTCCAACCTGGGACACCCAGGTCAGCCCACACCAAAACAACCAGATGGCAGAAGGAAAGCACAAGAACATAATCATCATAAACTAATGCAATATGACACTATCAGAACCCAGCTCTTCTATTATAGAAAGCCCTGCATATCCTAACTCAACCAAAAAGCAAGACTGTGATTTAACCCCTATCTCATGAAGATCATAGAGGTTTTTAAAGAGCATACAGATAATTCTCTTAAATAAATACAAAAAACCACAAACAGGTAGAAGCCCTTAAAGAGGAAACAAATAAATCCCTTAAAGAAGTACAGGAAAATACAAATGGTGAAAGAATGAGTAAAATGGTCAAGATATAAAAATGTAAATAGCAGCAGCAAAATCAAACACAAATGGAGGTCACCAAGATATCCCATAATAAATCCCAATTTAAACAATATTTTTCCCCTAACCCAGTAATAAGACAGATACTAGAGGGAAAACTCCAACATAAGGAGGGGAGCCACACTCAAGAAAACACGAGATATTAATTATCTCACAACAAAACAGAAGAAAAGGAACACACACACACACAAAGAGTAAAACCTCCAACATCAAAATGACTGTAACTAACACTCATTGGTCATTAATCTCTCTCAACACCAATGTACTCAATTTACCAATAAAAAAAAAAAAACACAGGCTAACAGACTGGATACATAAATACACATGGAACCAAGCTAGAGTAGCCATTCTAATATATATAAAAAATAAACTTTCCATCAAAAAATATCAAGAAATGGCGAGGACACTTTATATCCATCAAAGGAAAAATCCACAAAGATGCCCTCTCAATTCTGAATACCTATCCCCCAAATGAAAGGTCACCCACATTAGTAAAAAAAAAAAAAACATTATTAAAGCTGAAATTGTACATTGAATCCCAAACAATAAGTGGGGAATTTCAACACTCAACTCTCACTAATGGATAGGGCATCAAAACAGGCACTAAACAGAGAAAGAGTGAAATTAAAAGATGTTACACACCAAATGGATTTAACAGATTCTACAGAACCCTTTACTGGGAGAATATAAACTCTTCTCAGCACCTCACACAACCTTCTCTAAAATTATATAATGCTGCACAAAGCAAGCTTTAACAAATACAGGAAAGGTGAAATGATCACATGCATTCTATCAGATCACCAAAGCATAAGGCTGAACTTCAGTAACAACAGAAACAATAAAAAGTAAACCTACTCATGTAAACAGATCAAATCTCTACACAATAATCTCATGGACAGGGAAGAAATAAAGAAAGAAGTTAACAACTTTCTACAACTCATTGAAAATGAAAGCATAACATACCCAAATGTATGTGACACAATGAATGCAGTGTTAAGAGAAAATTTCAAAGCATTAAATGCCAACATAAAGTATTAAAGATCTCATCTCAGTAACTTAACAGCACACCTGAAAACTCTAGAACAAAAAGAAGTAAACACCCAAGATAAGTAGACAGAAGCAAATAGTCAAACTCAGAGTTAAAATCAATTGATTAGAAACAAAGAGAACAATAAAAGAATCAACAAAACCAAGACCTGGTTCACTGAGAAAATCAATAAGATGGATAACTCTTGGCCAAATTAACTAAAAGAAAGGGAGATGGTATTCAAATTAACAAAATCAGAAATGAATAAGACAACATAACAGAAATTGGGGAAATTTTAAAAAATCACTGTCATACCTCTAAAGTCTGCACTCCACAAAACTGGAAAATCTAATTGAAATGAATGATTTTCTAGACAGATACAAATTACCAAAGATGAAACAAGATCAGGTAAACTATCTAACAGTCCTATACCCCTAAAGAAATGGAAGCAGTCCTTATAAGTCTTCCAACCAGAAAAGAAGAGGAGCAGGAGGAGGAGGAGGAGAAGGAGGAGGAGGAGGAGGAGGAGGAGGAGGAAGAGGAGGAGGAGGAAGAGGCAGTAGTCAGTGGCAGATGGTTTCAGTGTAGAATTCTATCTTTCTAAGAAGAGGTAATACCAATACTCCTCAAACTATTCCATGAAATAGAAACAAAAGGAACACTACTTTAATTCTATGAGGCCATAATCATACTTATACCTAAACCACACAAAGACTCAACAAAGAACAAAAACTTCAGACCACTTTGCTTATGATCATCAAAGCAAAAAACAAACAAACAAAAACCCAAAAAAACAAAAAAGAAAACAAACAAACAAACTCAATAAAATTGTCACACATTGAATCCAGAAACACATGAAAAACATCATTCAATACATTCAAGTAGGTATTATTCCAGGAATGCAGGGATGGTTCAATACAGAAAACTCCATCAATGTAATCCACTTTATAAAAACAAAGTCAAAGAAAAAAATTACATGATCATCTCATTAGATGTTAAAAAAGCCTTCTACAACATACAATACGTTTTTAAATTAAAAGTCTTAGAGAAATCAGGGATTCAAGGCCGAAAAATATAAAAGCAATATACAGCAAGTCAATAGCCAATGTCAAATTAAATGCAGAGAAACTTGAAGCGATACCACTAAAATCAGGGAGAAGACAAGACTGCCCACTCACTCCCTTCCTATCTATTCAATATAGTACTCGAAGTTCTAGCTAGAGCAATAAGGCAACAAGAGGAGATTAAATGGTTACAACCTAGAAAGGAAGAAGCAGTGTATCACCATACCAGGATGATTATGATAATATAAATAAGCAATCCCCAAACATCTACCAGAGAACACTTACAGCTGATAGCGTCAGCAATATGGCTGAATATAAAATTAATCCCAAGAACTCAATAGCCTTCCTTTGTCCAAATGATAAACAGGCAAAGAAATAAATGAAGGAGACAACACTCTCCTTCAAAACAGCCACAAATAATATAAAATATCTTGGTGTAACTCTAACAAAAGAAATGAAAAATCTGTATGGCAAGAACTTCCAGCTCCTGAAGAAAGAAACTGAAGAAGATATAAGAAGGTGGAAAGATTTCCTGTGTTCATGGACAGGTAGGATTAGCATGGTGAAAATGGCCATCTTACCAAAAGCAATCTACAGATTCAATGCAATCCCTATCAAAATTCAAACATTATTTTTTACAGATCTTCAAAGAGCATTTCTCAACTTCATATAGAAAAACAAAAAATTCAGGAGAGCCAAACAATCCTGAACAATAAAAGAACTTCTGGAGGAAGCATCATCCCTGTCTTCAAGCTGTACTATGGAGCAGTAGTGATGAAAACTGCATGGTATTGGTACAGAAACAGATAGATTTATCCATGGAATCAAATCAAAGACCTACACACCTAAGGACCCTTGATTTTTGACAAAGAATCCAAACCTATACAGTGGGGAAGAAAGCACCTTCAGCAAATGGTGCTGGTCTAAATGGATGCCCGGATGTAGAAGAAAGCAATCAGATTCACATCTACCACCATGCACAAAACTCACGTTGAAATGGATCAATGACTTCACCATAAAACTGGATACATTCCATCTCACAGAAGAGAAAGTAGGAAGTAGTCTTGCACACATTAGTACAAGAGACAGTTTCCTGAACAGAACACCAATGGCTCAGGCTCTAATATCAACAGTTAAAAATGGGACCCCATGAAGCTGAAACACTTTTGTAAAGCTAAGGACATTGTCAGTAGTACAAAACAGCAGTGTACAGACTGGGAAATGATCTTCAGTCACCCTACATCGAAAGAGGGCAATATTTAAATTAAGTAAAGGACTCAAGAAGGTGGACTCCAACAAACCAAATAAGCCAATTACAAATGGGATACAGTGCTAAGCAGGGAGTTCTCAACAGAGAAACATTTAAAACAATGCTCAACATCCTAAGTTATCAGAAAAATGCAAATCAAACACACCTTGAAATCCCACTTATACCAAATATAATGGCTAAGATAAAATCTCAAGTGATAACACATGCTGTAGTGGATGTAGAAAAATAAAACAAAAACAAAAGGGAACACTTCTCCATTGCTGCTCACATAGCAAACTACTACAACAACTCTGAAAATTAGTTTCTCAGAAAGCTGGAAATAGTTCTGTCTGAAGACCGAGCAGTACTACTGCCGGGTATATACTCAAATGATGCTCTACCATACTACAGGGACTTGTGCTCCACTATGTTCACAGCAACTTTATTAGTAATAGACAGAAACTGGAAACAACCCAGATGACCCTCAACTGAAGAATAGATACAGAAAATGTGATTCATTTACACAATAGATTTCTATTCAGCTATTAAAAACAAGGACATCATGAATTTTGCCACCAAATGAATGGAACTGGAAAATATCATCATGAATGAGGTAAGCCAAACACAAAAGAACATACATGGCATAAGTGAAATTTAGCCATAAAGTACAGAATATCCACAATACACACAGAGACCCAAAAAAGTTAAGCAAGAAGGAAGGCCAAAGCTTTGATGCTTGAATCACACTTAGAAGGGGGAGCAAAGTATTCATAGGAGGCAGATGGAGGGGAGAAAGTGGAAGAGGGAGTAGAGGAGGAGCTTGGACAGGTTAGGATCAGTATATGGAGAGACAGGAGAGACACTCACAGGGCCAGGAGAATGAATGGATATCTGTAGCTGCTGGTGGTGTGGTAAGGAAATCTTTAGGACATCTCTGGGACCTGACTTGTGGGAAGCTCCCAGGAGTCAATGTGGGTGACCCTAGCCAAGATACCTAACAGGGAGAACATGGAACCGGAGAAAGGCAACTCCTGTAACCTGGCAAGAGCCCCCCCCCCCAAATGTAGGGGTAAGGACACCAAACCACCTACAAAAACTTTTTTTTCTTTTTTTTAATTGGATGTTTTATTTACATTTCATATGTTGTTCCCTTACCCCATCCCCCACCCACCCAGGAACCCCCATCCCCTCTCCCCTCCTCCTTCTTCTCTGTGGATATAACCCCTACCTACCCCCCC
>NW_021620970.1:4369190-4405897 GCF_004785775.1 Grammomys surdaster
ACCACCCTCAAAATTCCCACCCCCTGGGGCATCCAGCCTTCATGAGGTCAAGGATCTCTTCTTCCACCTATGTACAGCAGGGCCCTCCACTCTTGTGTATTCAGCTGAAGGCCTGGATCCCTCCCTAAGTGCTCCCAGGCTGGTGGTTTAGACCCTGGGAGCTGTGGTTGGTTGGTATTGTTGCTCTCCTCATGGGACCACAAACCCTTTCAGCTCCAACAGTCTTCACTCTAACTCCTCCATTGGGAACCCCATGATCAGTTCAATGGCTAGCTGTGAGCATCTGCCTCTGAATTTGTCAGATTCTTGAAGACCTCTGAGGAGACATCCATATCAGGTTCTTATCAGCATGCACTTCCTGACTTCCACATCAGCATCTACCTTTGGTGACTGGACATGGGATGGATACTCAGGTGGAATTGTCTTCAGACAGCCCCTCCTTCAGTTTCTGTCCCTCACTTTGTCTCCATATTTGCTCCCTTGAGTATTTTGTTGCTCCTTCTAAGAAGGACCGAATCACCCCCACTTGGTCTTCCTTCTTCATGAGCTTCATGTGGCCTGTGAGTTGCATCTTGGGCATTTCAAGGTTCTAGGCTAATATGGATTCAAAAAATGTGGTATATTTACACAATGGAGTATTACTCAGCTATTAAAAACAATGAATTCAGCCGGGCGGTGGTGGCGCACGCCTTTAATCCCAGCACTTGGGAGGCAGAGGCAGGTGGATTTCTGAGTTCGAGGCCAGCCTGGTCTACATAGTGAGTTCCAGGACAGCCAGGGCTACACAGAGAAACCCTGTCTCGAAAAACCGAAAAAAAAAAAAAAAAAAAAAAAACAATGAATTCGAGAGTTTCCTAGGTAAATGGATGGAACTAGAAATTATCATCCTGAGTGAAGTAAGCCAATCACAAAAGAACACACATGGTATTCACTCACTGATTATTGGATATTAGCCCAAAAACTTTTGAACCAAAATTTGTTCTGTCTACAAAAATACAATTCAGGGACAAAAGTGGTGCAGAGACTAAAGGAAAAGTCAACCAATAATTGGGCCAATTTGGAACCTGTCTCATGGACAAACACCTTACATTATTAATGATACTATGTTATACTTGCAGACTAGAGTCTAGCACACCTGCTCTCTGAGAGGCTCTACTCAGCAGCTGACTGAAACAGATGCAGGTACCTACAGCCAAACATTGCACAAAGGTCAGAGACTCTTATGGAAGAGTTGGGGGAAGGATTGAAGGATCTGAAGGGCATGGGAACCCCATTGGAAATCCAACAGAGTAAATTAACCTGGACCTCTGGAGCTCTCAGAGACTGAGCCACCAACCAAGGAACACAGGGGCTAGAAGGAAGGCCCAGGCACAAGTGTAACAAACATGGAGATTAGTCTCCATGTGGGCTCCTCAAGCACTGGAACAGGGAGTATCCTCAAAGCCTAGTTGTGGTATCTGTTCCAGAACAGGGCTGCCATGTCTGGCCTCAATGAGAGAG
Organism: Grammomys surdaster; assembly: GCF_004785775.1. NCBI lineage: Eukaryota > Metazoa > Chordata > Mammalia > Rodentia > Muridae > Grammomys > Grammomys surdaster. Next base: position 4,370,691 of record NW_021620970.1, read on the forward strand.
GATGTGCCTACCTTGGCAGAGATGTGATATGCCAAAGTGGGGAGATTCCCAGAGGGGCCTACCCTCTAAGCATAGAAAGTGGAGGAGTGATTTGGGAAGGGCCTGTTTGAGAGGGGAACAGGAGGGCAGCATTTGATGCAATTAAATACATTAAAAAAATTAGCAGGATCCCAACATATAGTAGCCTGGGTACACAGTGTACTCTAAAATGAAGTGTAGCTAAACAGCTGCTGTATAAAGAAAAAAAATGAGACAGTATTAACAAAATTCTTCATGTTTATAGTGCATATAAGTAGGTAATTAAATAGAATCTCTTCTAAAATATGTTTCTCTAATTGTGAAGCTAAGAACCAAAAATGACCAAATGCAGAGAAGCTATAGGCTATAGAAAATGAGAAGGGGGAGAACTGCCAAAACTGAACTTGCCAGATAATGACAGAGGTGAAACCCTGAGCGTTCTATCTTAAGGCCACGAGAAGATCAAGATCAAGACTATGTAAAGCACAATTGATTGAACATTTATTATATTTGCTTGCAGTTGGAAATTGTGTTTCAGTAGGTCAAATAAATTAACTTAAAATTACTTCAGTAGCCAAGAGACCTGGTCACATAGATATATTTACATATCCATACCTGTAAATCGGTAATTAAATATGTAAGTGGAATTTACTAGAATGACTTACAGGCTGTGGTCTGAATAGTCTAGTAATGAATTTTCTTGACAAAACGCCCAAGGACACAGTTGTTGTTCAGTCCACATAAACTAGATGTCTCAGAAGTAGCAATATCCTACGAGAGTCATAGAGGATTTCTATAGGCAAACTTGTCTTTCACCTGCTCTGGAATCCTGAAAAAGTAAGGTGTAATACTAAGGAAGGGATAGATGCAAAACGAGAGATGAACTTGCCAAAAAGTGTGAGAGCAAGCAAGAAAAAGCAAAAATGTTCATCTTACATTTCCTTTTATTCATACTGCCACCAAACATTTTGACTCAGATTTAAGTGGATCTCAAAGATCCAATCAAGAATATTCCTCACCAGCTAACCAGCTATTGGACTGAGCATGGGGAACACAGTGGGACAGTTAGGTGGACACTGAAATAGCTGAAGGGGATTTGTACCCCATAGAAAAAACAACAATATTGACCAACCAGACACCCCAGAGCTCCCAGGGACTAAACCACCAACGAAAGAGTACATATGGAGGGATCCATGGCTCCAGCCGTATATGTAGCAGTGGATTGCCTTATTTGGCAGCACTGAGAGGAAGTCCCTTGGTCCTTTGGATGATCTATGATCTAGGGTAGGGGAATGCTAGGGTGCTGAGGTGAGAGTAACTGGGTGGATTAGGAAGTACCCACGTAGGAGGAGGGGGAGGGGAAATGGGTAGATGGGTTGCAGAGTGAAAACTAGGAAAGGGGATAACATTTGAAATGTAAATAAAACAACAACAACAATAACAATAAAGATTCCTCACAGGAGTGCCCAGAAGCTTCAATTTTCTGTTGATTCCAGTTGCAACCAAGCCTTAAACCAAGATTAGCCATCATAGACATTCACAGAACTCTTTATATCTAAAGGTGAGCTCACAGAAAACTTTTTAAATAAGAATCACAGAACTTTCTCTCAAGAAATCATGTTAGCATACTAGATATGATGAAGAAACACTGTCAGAAAGAAGGTAGCACCATTATGGCAAGAATAGAATATACAATAACTGGAAAGATTGAAATAACTACAGCAAATATAAACTAGAACTGTGAGGAGACACACACAAAACAAAGGGAACAGAATAAAACATGAAGAAACTAAACAGTGAATAAATCAACTAAAACAGTTACAAACATTTATGATAATATTCTACTCGTTATGCCCTTTCCAAGAGAAGGAATTATTTCTAAAAGTGTTGCAGTAATAAAAATATCAGAGTGTAACAAAGAGTAATGGTAGGTAATTTTTAATCAGATTCAGTATATGATAACTCAAAATTTGTTTAAAACTGACCTCATTCTATTCATGCTTCAGAGAAATTGTGATATGTTTTTGAAGAAAATGCCCTGTCTTAAGAAATTTGCACTCATGAATCTGGACAATATTGAATACCATACTCAGTACAGGTCTCATTAAGAAGAGGAAATGTGAAAAATAGGACATTGTTTTCATTAAGTTATACAGGGACATAAATAGCTAATAAGTGAAATATCTCACAAAGTCTGCATAGCAGATGTGAGAAAGAGTAGTACAGTAAAATGATGAGACAAAAACAAATACAAGCAGATAACATCATTAGATGGCTCATGGTGAGAGGAACAGATTAATGATTGCAAAAAATATTCAATGATTTATGGAAGCATTTGTGAATCTTGAAGTGCAAAGAAAAGAGAGCCAGTACACGGTTTATGTTCTAGGAATCATTTTGGGCATAGAAATTTCAGTGCCGCCAATCCAAAGCCTTTAGACCTCTGAATAGCTTGCTGTACTCATTCCAACACAGAAGCAGGAACCAGAAATCACCCAGAGTCGTTAGATTCAAAAGAATAACTGTGAAGTATTGAACTTAGAAAAAGGAGCAGGGATCTGAGATTGAAGCAGTACATTTACACACATGACTGCTGCTCTCAGTGCTAGGTTTGTTATAGAGAAATAGAAGAAAGCCTGTGAAGATGAGACCAATTAAAAAGTAATCAAAAGATACCTATAAAATTGTAAAAAAAAAAATGATAATTGGATTGAAGTACTTGCTCATTTGCAAACCAGAACTCGGAAGACTATTATATAACATCTTAAAAATTAAAAGATCTTTCCTGATTCTTGCAGTATAAGACTATATCAGAAATGGAAGTGATTTAATATGTTAGACAAGAAGCCAGTGTGGGGACAGAATTCTATGTATGTAGTTGAATGTGTGTCTCTAAGGACACATGCAGCATTCAAACCAAACAAATAAAACTGCAGCCTTCAGATTGAGTCACAGAAGGAAGGAAGGAGACCAGGCCTTACCACTGCTTTATTAACTTGCATAACTTCTTGACCAATACTTCAGAAATGAATGTGTCAGTTTCTAAAGAATCAAACTGAAAAAGAGCTGAGTGTATGAAAGCCTGACAAACTGATCAGAAATTCAAGTTCCAACTTCTCCACAAGGAAAGCCATGAGTCTACACTCTACATCGAGGTTAACTTGCTTTGTTTCCTAGGATCAGACAATTTTTTCCCAAATTATAGCAATGAGAAAGAAGCAGTTGGTGAGTAAGAAACTTCATTTTGGAATTACAAATGCGCATATCATTTCAGTCCAGTGTACAATAACAGACATATAATGTCACAACACTCTATTTTGTGATTGCAAGGCCTACCTTAAGTGGATCTTGCTGATGTACGTTGATTAATTAAGCACCAATATAGAAACTCTTTGTTCCTATTTTCAATAAATCTGTCCTGTTGTAGGGTATCCACCAGAGAAGATTTCTTCAACACAGATTTAAACCAATGAAAAGTTTTTATTAGCTAGATGGTGGCTATAGTGGGCATTTGAGTTCCACGTACAACCCTGAGCATGTCTCAGGGTAAGCTTTTAAGCACAAAGAAAAAATATCCTGTGTTGAAATTAATAAGAACAGTTAGCCAGAAGAGTTAGAACAGAAACCAAAAACAAGTTCATGTAAAAACTTTCTTAGCACTATGAACTTTGATGGATTAGGTTTACATTCTCATCTTGGCAGTTTATGTGTTGAATTTTATGATTCTGAATATTAATTTTCAGAATCTTAGAAATCATCTCTGCAAATGTTTACATGATTCACCTGATATATTTAATAGAAAATTACTATGTATTAATTGAACAAAAGATCAATGTCTATCTCGGCAAACTCTTTAGGATGTCCAGGGTTGAAGGAATGGCTAGAAATTGTGATAGATTCTTGCTGATGTGATTCTGACATGGTACAGGTCTTCACTTAACTTTATTGTATATATATAAATCTTCCATTTTGTCTCTTTCACTCAGAAATCCATAAGGATTCACTTGTAGTTTTCATCTAAAGAATCTCTCCTAATCCTGATTCAATCTCAAAGGCATTACCTTAAAACACCACAATCAGATCCAGTTTTCAGGTGATTAATATCTCACGGCTAGGAGTAAATATCAACACACGACTCCTTAAACCTGTATAAAATTGGGGCAACTACATTCTCTTAATTTGAAGTGCATTAAAAAATAAAAGATCCTATAGGTAGGAAATAAAAGCAGATAACATTTGCCATAGATACAAACTTTTGTTTCATTATTGATTCTGATTTGTAATGTATAAATATCCATTTGCACAGCAGTATGACACTGGAAAATTCTGCACTTTGATTTCTGATCTGAATATATGAAGAAAATTGTGTGTCAGATAAATAGAAGAAAAAGAAAATAAATAACTATAATATAAATAACTATGAAGACACACATTGACAATATGTTCTCAGACTAAATTAGAAAATAAGTATCAATAAATATTATAGTATTTCATTTCCTCAAATTATTAACTTGTGGTTGGAGAGCTATTAAGAAATAGCAATTCAGACTTTATAAAAAAAAAAAACAAGTGATTTAATATTTTCCGTGCAATAGGTACCAAAGAAGCTGATATCTATAAAAGCAAAACAAGTAAGAACTGTAGCAACACAGTGATGTGGCTTTGAGAAATCAATATTTATTCAAAGAATTAGAGAAGAATAAAGGCAATAGTTTCTACTAACAATGAAAAAAGCAGATAGTATTTGCCATAGATATAAACTTTTGTTTATAACAATGAGGACAGAGAGTAGCTAAATGGCCTTCTTCCTATTCTATTCTGTACTAAGGACCAGGGTAGGGAACAGTGGCTGATTCCAAAAGCCACGGAGGAAAAAGAAATGTAACGAAAACAATGAATGCATGCTAAGAGGATACCAGAACCATTGTAAACCACAGGACAAATTTGATACCATTGTAAAATGAGACTTGTGTAACCTTTCTATTCATTCTGTGGAAAACTTTTATTCATTCATTAATCAACAGCAATAAAAAAGAAAGCTTCTGACATAGTGGAGCATAGAGTAAGTTTCTGGAAACAATGATATAACTAAAATAATTTTGAGCAAGTTTTATAATTATTTGAGAATAATCAAGTATACTACAAATTTTTGGGTAATACTCCAGCAGTAATATATTATATAGTCTCATAGTGTCTTCCCAAATGATATTTGCTAATAAAATGTAGAATGATAGCAACCTTATTATTTAGGAAGTCATTGGGCATTCCTTTAACCAAAAGACCCAATTTAGTTTCTGTGTTAATGAATTAATTGGCAGAAAGTTTTCTTGATGATATAACCTCAGAAACACAGTTTCATTTCATGGTAGCTATATACACATCTAGATCAAGAGCATTCTATGCTTCAGTACAATTCATGTAAGGAAATACTAAGAAAATCCCAGAAAATGATCTAGACAAAGGGAACTTGAAATACATTATATCTTCTATTTTCAGTTATTATTAATGCTTTTGTTATAGCCTCAGTTATGTATGATACTGTGTAATAATAGTGTCAATTTAAATAACTTATCAATATATAACAATAATTTATAATTAGTCAATATTAAGATTCATATGTAACCAGGCAGCAGACAGGGCTGATCTGAGGTCCCCAGCTCACATATAGCAAAGGACTCTTTCACCTGGCCTCAGTGGGAGAAGATGTCCCTACTTCTAGAAGGACTGAAGACTGTAGGAAAAGGGGATGCACAAGGATGAGAGGAGAGGGCAAGTACCATCTTGGAAGCAAGATTGAGGAGGAATGGGATGGGGAAGTGTGAGAGGAAGAGACTGGGAGACAGGGCAAAGGATGGAATGTATATAAATAAGATATTTAATTAAAAAAGAAAGATTCACACACTGTAGTACTAAGAAATTTGCAATATCTGGAACACATTATGTAGCATTTCAAGGAAAAAATACACTTTTCATCCACAGATGTTGAAGAGCTGATGAAAGAGAAAGAACAAAGCAAACCATACAAAATAGAAGTACACAGTATGAGTGGTTTTGTACTCTTCTCACAGGTTTATTTTTTCTGTATGACAAAATTATGTCAAAATTAAAAAGTAAAGTATGTTTTCTCATATACTTAAATACAAAATGAAAAAATAAATAAAATAAATATATGCGGAAGAGTAAATAATTGACCATATTTGTTTATTTAGTTTAATAAGAACATAGGAAATTATGTATTATGTATGTGATATAAAACGTAAAAGATAAATTAGGGTCGAATGCCTTATAACCCACAACCACTAAATGATCAGTTATAAGAATCTTTTATCTATCAAACTGATGTCATACATATATTTTATTAGCAGAAGTAAAAACTAAACCAACACAAATCAAGACATGTGGGATTTCAGTGTGAAATTAAACTGTATAGAAAAAAATGTACAAAAGCAAATGGGTTATAGCTCCCCTTTTCAATAATCTCTCATAATTACTTACAAAAGCAGTAAGAATCTTTGATTAATAATGACATATTGAAAATAATCTATTAAATTTAATATACATTTTAGTCAGAAGTTAGCCAGTTATTATATTCCGATGCACTGTTGTTTTTTATGGGTTTTGAGACAGACTTAAAACTGCTTAGTAGCTTAGTCACCTTGAACTTTGAATCTCTTGCTTCTAGACTCTGAAAGCAACAGTTACTGACTGACATGTGCCATCATACCGAGTTTATGCCGTGCTATGGATCAAATCCAGAACTTCATGAATACTCTGAATGCAGCCCAACTACCAATTTACACATCATGCTTTTTGCAGTACTTACTCTAAACAATTACTCCTAGAGTTCTGAAAATTAGTCATGTGAAGAATGTGAGTGTGGGTATTACATGTGTTACATATATCTTAAATAACAGGACAATTAGATAATGAAAAATATAAATGTATAATCTCAAATGACTATGAAAGTGCTAACATGTTTACATATCAATGATATAGCTATCTATATCCAGCTAGCTTCCTAGCTTGTTATTAAGTTTTCTAGTAGTCTTTGTTTATCTACTAATCAATATTCCATGTGTGTGAATGTTTGTGCATGTTTGTGCATATATGTGCCTACATGTGTGGGTGTATGTGTGTGTGTTTGTGTGTATTGAAACAAGGTATCACCATGTACTCCTGGCAGGTGTCAAGTATTTCTGCTATTTCTGTTTGGTGAGGATTCTGTTTATGGGCACATCGAGTTCCTTTTCTTCTCTTATTTTCTTCCTCCCTTCCTTCCTTCCATTCCATTGAACCTTGAATGATATACTTTTCAAGAGTAGAAAAGTAATAACTTTTGTTTCTTTCAAGTATAAAATATTTTTATGATGTGACATAATAAAGAGTGTCTCCAGGGCTAGTGAGACAGGTCCTTGTATAAAAACTGCTACCAAGCCTGACAACCTGTGTTAATTCCTGGTAGTGGAAGCAGAGACTCCATTTCCACAAGTTGTCCTCTCATATTCACATGTGGGCCATAACACACATACAAGAAAATAAATATAATTAACAGATAACTTCAAACTATCTCCAAAGATTATGATAAATACGGTATTATTTAATTCAATGGCAAGTCATCTAAGAACAAGGATGATAATGTATATAGAACTGTTGACATACAAGTTGTTTACAACCAAAAGTAATCTTGATACAAACCCTGTTAGACAAGTATTGTTGCAATAATGAACATACTGTGCTTGGAGGAGAGGAAGCCAAGAATTAGTAGAACATTCCTAACCTGATCTTTCAAAATCTTCTGAAATCAAATGACATTCATATTTCATTGGATGAAGCCACCCTCAATTTTCTAACTACATGAATGGGGTTCCAATGCAGTGTCTGCCAAACAGTGGCTCAACATTTGGAAAAGAATGTCAATGGCTATCACAGTACACGAGTTTCTCAAAAAAAACGTGCAACACGCTACAAAATAGACAAAGAGACAAATAGCCTTGAATACTTTTTAAAATGGCATGCTGTGATGTTGTTAAAGAAGACAATTTTTGAAGACAAAAAACATGCATTTTCCCTAAACAAATATCAAATGGCTTGTCATCTCACCCTTACTTCAAAAGGGACCTCCAAATGGAACAGTTTCAAAGGGAATTAATAATAATGCTTGTAGGTGACAGAAACTGATGTCAACCTAATTATGAATCACAACCGTCTTATCAATAAAATACTGGAATTTGGCTGTTCTTTACTGTCACAGCAAAAATTGGGCAAAAGAAACTACTAAATCTATAGCATAGATCAATTCAAATCTAGGAAAGTTCATCTAACTTAGCGTACTTGGTCAGTAGACTCTTGCTTCTGTAAATCGGCTATGATCACTGTGTAGAGCTTTACATTCATCTGCTTATCTTCCTGAGTTAGCCTAAAGAGGTAGCTGCAGGGAAGAAAACCACATTCATGCACAGTGTTATTGCTATAAAATTCCTCATCAAGTAAGTTTAAATTAAAAAAAAATCTTTATATTACAAATTTTCACTGAAGATTTTTTTTTTTTAGGTTTTGCCATGATAGTGGGCAAAGGAAAAAGCTAGACAAACAAACACAATTTAGAAAACATATGTCAAAGGTTGCAAAGTGACCTATCATCTCCACTAAGAATTCTACAACTACATCTACAGTGGCTAGAAGTATGAAAAGTGAGTATCAGATTTTGCATGTATGCTTACTCACTGTTGATTTTGAAAGTGCTGCTTACTAATTAAAACACAGAATAGAAGCTTCATTTAGTTTATGGTGTCAGATTAGCAACCAAGTTCTAAATTTCCCACTAGAAAAAACCATAATTATAGAACTTAGGGAAAACGCTTCATACTGGAATTTAATGTAAAAGAAAAAATCTCAAAAAAAATCACAATCTTTGTTTTGTGTGAAATATTAGGTTTAATAAAAATTAGGAGAAAATCTGGACAAGAGACAGTTAAAAACCTTCTAGGGAAGATGAGTGAGCTAATCAGCAGAGGATATATTATAAGCAGTTTAGAATAGTTATCTATAACTATTTTATCCCATAAGTTACATTATTACTTTAGAGACACCAGCATGAGCTAACACTAAATTTCATCACACCTTAAAAAATTCATTTACGTGTGTATGTGTTTTTGTGTGTATATATGTATGTACAATATTTTCATGCCTAGTGCCTATACATGACATAATAGGATATTATGATGGCAAAGAAGAGTGTTTTCTATAAATTGATTTTAAAATTACTATGTATAAAAGTTTCAAAATTTAAAAGGTAAGATTGTGATAATATAAAACACAGCTACCCTAAGAAATGATTACAACAAACACAATTGATGGAATATAAGAAAGATTTGAAGAGGCAAAGTTTTTTGTTCAAAACTGAAAAGAACACTTAGTCACTGATTAAAGAAGTTCTATGAACATGCTTACTAAAAATGACACCACATGTAAAAGAAGCATAACCAGTTATCAAAAACAAAATTACGAGAGACTACACAATCACACCATGTTCACACTTATGTGTGTGTATATAAACTGGTGTTATTTTAGCATAAGGGATAGAATTTATTTTCTGTTAATAGTGCAGAGTTAATTACACAAATAAAGCATAGAACATTTATTCTACAATTGGAGATACAACAGAGCAAGAAAATAAAGCACAAAATAGGAGAGGTTATTTTCAACATGAACCCTAAAGAAGACATTTATGATGGGAAGCATAAATGTTCCCTACACCTCTATAAGATAGATAACTTATTTAAAAAGATGCGAAGTTTGGAAGGAGAATTTCTTTAAAAGAAGGAAGACATTCAAGCCATTAATTAGCATGTGAAAAAGGTGCTCAACATTAAATGCAATATCATTATTTTAGCTGGGAAAGCAATATGTCTACATTTTAACAGAAGCGATATCAAATGATTTTCAAATGTATGGAACAATGTACATGGTATTTTTAGTAAACAGTCAGGCAGTGCAAATACACTGTGAGCTTTTTTGGTTTATTTAGTAAATATAAATTTAGTGGCCTACAATCCAAAACATATATTCTAGAATATGTATGCAATTGGAAAACATGCATCAGTAAACACAAAATAAATGTTCTGAAATTTCCACTGAATACAGATAAGATTAATAAATTATATCATAAACTGTGAAATACAATTGGGTAATTTAAATTAGCCATCTATAATGTTTACTTAATGTTGGTTAACACACTAAAGAAGTGTAAGAGGCACACTAATTTGAGTCTGTCTCATATTAAGGAATGAAGACAAACTTTCTCTTGGGTTGGTTTTGTTTTAAACAAGGTCTGGATGAAAAAGAAAGAGATAGTTACTAAGTACCCCAACAAAGCACAATAAATTTTTGATCCAGGTGGAACGCTTGGAAATCAAGCACAGTAGGACAGAAGTACACACGGGTCTTAGCCTAATGGTGATGGCAACTGTAATTTCCCCATTAGCTGGGATTTGACTTCACTGTCCTTCATGAATGGATAGTTTAAAAAAATGACCACAAAGGAAATGAATGAAAGCTAAGTAATGGCCCACTTAGTTTCTAAGGAGTCAGCATGATCTTTGATGCAATAAAGGTTTTACTATTTTGGGGGAATGGGGAAAACATTGCCAAGAAAATAAAACACTAATATAAAAGTCTTCCAAGATGGGAGGGGGAGATTTGAGTTCCCTGTCCTAAACACAAAGTTGAACACATATTCAAATTTCCTACTCTTCCTGTATCTTGGGTCTGCCTGTAGTCTGTGTTTGCTCCTCTGTCTGCGACTTGTTTCATGTTACTGATCTGTTCCTGTTGCTCTGATATGTCCCCAGTTGCTCCTCTGTGCTGGCCTTGTGCTATTTCTTTGTCTATGTGTATCTGAATCTTTCCTTAACAAAGGGCTCTTTTTTTATATTTATTAAACAGCACAGAAAACATGATACTGACATACAATGAAAGATACTGCTTATAGAGATCATTAACAGATTTAAAAGAAGAAGTCACCTACCCAAAACTGACCCAGAACAGCTCTCAAAAGCACACAGATGATATCAACCTATAGTAACATACAGCTTCTAACTTTTATGGTGGATATTTCATTTGTTTAAGTTTACGTTCAACATGATTTCTACTTTCAATAAATAATTACCATAAACAAACATATAAACAATAAAATACATATATACATATACATTAATGTCAGTCAGGGATATATAAGAGTACAGGAGATAGTATAAAAACTATGCATTTAGGTTAACTTATAAATATAATCACCTAAGATAATATTAAGGTTGGTAACATTTTTCTCTTGAAGGTAAGTTAAACATTAAGAGGCAGAGTACACATTAATGTACAGGTCTAGCAATAGTCTTAAATGATCTAAAATCTTATTAATAACTTGCCTTCAAAATCCAGCAAAACTTCATGCTCTTAGAAGGCAAGAGATACTTCTAAAAAATGTATCACTTTTGGTTGGTGGTTTAGTCCCTGGGAGTTCTGGGGGATCTGGTAGGTTAATAATGTTATTCTTTTTATGGGGTTGCAAACCCCTTCAGCTCCTTCAGTCCTTCCTCTAACTCCTCTACTGTGGTCCCTGTTCGCAGTCTGATGATTGGCTACATGCATCTGCATCTGCGTTCCTTAGGCTCTGGCAGAGCCTCTCAGGCGCCTGTCAACAAGAGCTTCTTGACATCGGCAATAGTTTCCGGGTTTGCTGTCTGCTTATGGGATGGATCCCCAAGTGGGGCAGTCTCTGGATACCCTTTCCTTTAGTTTCAGCTTTACTCTTAGTCTTTGTATTTCCTTTTAATTATTCTGGGTTAAAATTTTTGAGGTGGGTGGGTGGCCCAACCAAAAAATACACGTAAAGGGACCCATGGCTCCAGTTGCATATGCATCAGAGGATGGCACTATCTGGCATCAATGGAAGGGGAGGCCCTTGGTCCTGTGATGCCCCAGCATAGGAATATGCTGGGGTGGTGAGAAGGGAGTGGTTGTGTGGGTGGGGGAGCCCTTCCATTGAAGCAGGTGGAAGGTGGAATAGGCAAGGGGGTTTACAGAGGGGAAACTGGGAAGGGGAATAACATTTGAAAAGCAAATAAATAAAATAACCAATAAAAAAATTGAAAAAAATTGTGTCATCTCAATATATAAACTATAAATTGTATGATTAAGTAGCAAATGTTTAAGTGAAAGACATAAAGTAATAACTTGGTTGGATTTAATTTATTATAACTCAAAAATCAAAACAATTACAATTAAAAACTATGATTCATGAGGTGAGAGGTGACTCAGTGTTTAAGAGGGTTAAACTCGTGTTGCTCTTACAATGGGCACAAGCTTGTTTCCAAAACACTTATATGACTGACAACTATCCATAGCTTGATGTCCAGAAAATACAATGCACTTTCTGCTCTTTGCAACCATCTGTACTTATGTACACATGTTCACACACTCAAACACATATGTATACATAATTTAAATAAAAATAAAATTTAAAAATTATTGCTAGTTGTATACATTCTATGCTGCTATTAAGCTATAAGGAAGTTAAAAAAATCTTGTTATTTATAAAAAAAAGATAAAAATGGAAATGATAGTATAAATGGACTTCACTTTAGTACGTCTAGAATAAATCAACAGTTATTGAAAGACATGGGTTATTTTTTTATGGTCTCTCACATGTGTGAGATAAAATAGTGATGCAACCTAGAAATTCAATATTGATTATAAGGTATTGTATGATACTATTTCTGAGAAAATTGAGTAAATATCTGTACATCCTACTTAGGGAAGTGAGACAACAGTCCAAAATCAATGATACCACCTAAGACCAACATGGTCATACAAGGAAATTCACAAATGTACATGTGAGAGTATGGCCAGAAGTTGCTTACAGAAGCAGAAATATTTCAAAGACAGCTGTATCATCAAAGCCTATATCAGTGTTGGTGACAGCTAACAAAACGGACATATAAAACACTCTGCAATCACTCTCCAGTCACTGGCTAAAAGCTGTCTCTTCCAGGTAGCCAAGGAGGTATCTTGAATAGGCAAAGGGGTTGACCTGAGCCTCATCTAGGCTTGTCATGTCTGGGTTTGACTAGTCTCAGATAATTGCAGCAGTTTTGGAGGCTTATAAAAGCTTGGAAAGTAAGAGGCTTGAGTGAATCTGTTCAGTTTCATGGATTTCTTGTAGCTTTTGAGATTTTTTTTTTAAATCAGGACTCTTTAACTTCGTTTTGACTGTCTTTGTTTTTAGTAACTTTAGACATTTACTCTTTTATTAACCATTGAAATTCTAATTTACTGACGTAAATTAAGAAAGAATTGACCCGGTACAGTATTTGATAGTTAATCCAGTAATTGTTGAGTTTAAATCTTTGAATATAGGATACTTTGTTGCTATAATTTCACCAAGAGATAATAATAGAAGACACTGTATGTAATAAATATTAATAATAATAACTGTATTAAATGTATTACTAAAGAGATAATCATTTCTATTTTCTTGCATTAAATAGGATGAAAAAACTCACATCAGGTTCTCAGCTGAAGATTCCTTGTCTTATGAGGAACAATTTAGAGTTTAAGAACTGTTTCCAAGATATGAATGAGATATAAGTGTTTCTGTTTTGCTTTATAATGGTGGCTTGTTCTATTCCATATAGTTCATTCAAAGATACATCATTTAAGTTGATAAATACTAAATGTAGCTTTTTCTTTCCCCAAGAATATTGATTGACACTGTATCTAATTATTACACAAGTAAATTTACAAACCTGGGTTTTTTTCTACCTCCTTTTTTTCCTTCATCACTTAGGTCTTTTGTTGTTGTTGTTTTCCTTTTTATTGTTTATTTTATTTATTTACATTTCAGATGTCATCCCTTTCCCCATTTCCCCACCCTAGAACCCCCTATACCATCCCCCTACACCATTTTGCTTTTATACCATTTTAATTACATGCATGTATTAAGGTCAGTTCTAGGTTGAGGGTCTCACAATACAATAGATGCAAATAGTCAAGGAACAAGCAAGACAATAAACACAAAAAGTCAAAGAACAAGCAAAGCATTAAATACAATTTTGTGAACACTCCCATGGTCACTGTTTCTAAGGGCTTATCAGGATGATCAAAATATCTAAGCCTACTTCCCTGTCCTAGCCCAAAGTTATTTTCATGTCTGAAGCCTACTTCCTTGTTCTAGCCTAAACTTTAGATTCCTGTCTGAATTACTTCTTTGTTCTAGCCTAATGTCAGATTCCTGCATGAAGCCTACTCCTAGTCCTTGGCCAGTGTCATATTCCTGCCAAGCAGTCCATTTCCTTGTCCTTGGCCCATGTCAGATTTCTTGCCAAACAGCCCCAAAGGCTCTCTGCCTCTCCCCCTTTTTTATTTCATTAACAAGACTGAGCCTGTCTTTGAGAATTCTGACAAGAATGCCTTCCTTAACCTCATGGAATATGCATTATCCAGAGCAATGCACTTTTGTCTTAGGTTGGTAAGCCTGTGTGCAGAATCTCACCCATCCTTGGCTTGCCAGCCTGTTAACTTAATAACTCTATCTGGGGGTCCATTTTCAGGTTTAAGCCATGTACTTTGGCTGCCAACATGTTGATGTTGTTAAAGAAAAACTTTAACATGATGAGCAGGCATCAAACTATTCCCAGGACAAAAAGGGCTAGTATGATCAAGCTATACCATTCTTGAAGCTTGACCAGAATAGAAATACTGATCTCAGGCCATGGGTAATTTTATCAGCAGTATCTACCACATCAAGGCTCAGCAGAGCAGCATTCTTGAAATTCATAAGCTCACTATGTAACATTAAAATATCCAGAGATATGTTAGAACTATGCCAAATACACTGGAAATGTCTTTAAACTTTTTCCTAATTATAATGGCTACCACTATAAATTTTAGAACTAACATGAATCCAGTGGTATTTGGCATGACACTTGAGATGATGGGACAAGCTGCCATGTCTCAAGTTTTTAGACCTTGTGGAACAGAGAATCAAAAAGAGATAATGACTCTTGTATTGTTCTTAAATGTCACCAGTTATTCAGAATCAGTCATGGACTGGCCTAGAAATCAATCCAATATTGAAAATAACAGTCTTCATTTGGAAGGCTCGATCTGGCCATTTTCAGAAACATATATGGAAGTTACTTGCAGTTCTTTAGGATGTTATGTTAGCAAGAGATAAAGTTGGGGCAGGATCTGGATTTCAAATAGGTGTTAGCACATGTGTTAAGGCTCTTTTAATTGTCAAGTTAAAATTACTTTTGTTTCTTCTACAGTATTTAATGTAAGTTGCTTTGATTTTACACCTTCTAATTGTGTTTTGAAAATCAGCATGTCATTTATGGAGGTCGAACAACCAGCTTTTGTTTTAGTGCCCTAAGTATCATAGAACCTTGATATTCTAAAAATAGCTTCCAAGTACTGGAAGAAATGAATGAGGCTTTAAGCAGAAGCAAGAGGGTAGTGGACTTGATTATTGCTGGTATAACAGCTTTAATTACATTAATTGCTAGCACCACTGCTTCTGCAATTTCTTTGACACAAGAAGTTAAGACAGCTACTTTTGTTAATCATTTAGCAAAAAAAAAAAGTTACCAATGTGTTAAATATACAAGAGGATTTACCTAGGCTTTTGAAAGAATGAGTTGATCCTCATCACTTATTGTGGTTCAAACCAAGCCCAGGAAACACTTTACCAAAAATAAACAGCTACAATCATAAAATAGGATGTACAATTTAATAGTGATCTGATAGATTCAGAAACAGATATAATAAAATGATACTATATATCACCTAAAAATTAGGATTGTCTGCATTCCTTAGCACAATTATTTTTTTTAATTTGGAATTAATGGTTTTGTATTTGCTTTGAGGGAATTGTGTTCCTAATTGGATGCTTTTGGTTTTTTTTTTTCATCCATTCCCAAATGGGTGTACGTGTGTGTATTTATATTCAGTATGTATAGTTTCTTTTGATGTTAATATTATAGAATGAAATTGTATAAAATATTGTCAGTTTGGTAATTTACACGTAGATCATATATATATATATATATATATATATATATATATATATATATATATGTAGACTGTTATATATATAAATATGCATAATTGCCACACACTTTATGAATATCAAAAACTGAACAGGACTTAACATGAAGCTGGTCAGTAGAATACAAGTTGGAGAAAATTTTGAGAAGTAAAAAAAGATCTCTATCGATTTTAAATATTTTATAAATAGGACGATAAAGCATTGGTGTTATATATTAATAAGAAACCTCTACTATTTTATTTTTGTTAGCTTTAAAAATAAGAACAAGGTGATGCTTCAAAAAAACAGGACAACCTCTAGATGTTGCATAAACAGTGAGCTTGATTCATTCAGAAGAGCTGTTGTCTTTCCTGTTCTAATCAAGTATACTTTCAAGAAGAGAAGTCAAATCTGAGAGTACTAATCTAAGAAGCAGACCATAAAGAAGGCCATTGTCTTTATATAATGAATAAGACAGCACATATTTAACAGAAAACAATGAGAAATTGTCTCAATCAATCTTTTACATGAGTAGAGAAAGTTGTTTTTCTGGCCATACTGACTCAAAATGGTCAACACCACTCTCACATTGTCATTGAGTTAGGAACACAAAAGAGTCATAGAGGAAAAACAAAGAATATGGAAAAATCAAAGCTGTGCATTCAGCTGAGCTTATAGAAGGCAAATATAAGAAGAGCTTATATTCTAAGTCTGAGGTACTACGATTGATTACAATGTTTTCCTCAGAAGACAGATCTTTCTGAACAGGTGAGTACACACAGTATGTAAACAGAATGATTTCAGACTTAAAAATGATCTCAATTTACATTGTGAACTTGGTTACAGATTTGTTGGAAGTCTGATTTGTAAAGGTGATCTTTAAACATTTCTCAGGAAACCATTCCCACATACAACAATGGAGGCCTGCACCAAGTGTGTCAGTATAGGTCTGTTAAGGCAAGCACTCAGGAGGCAGAGTCAGAGAGACAAAGGACTCAAGTAGTCTGGAGCAAAGAGAAAGAGGTCTATGTCAAAAAAAAAAAATGAAAGAGGGGGAAGAGGAAGGATAGGAGAAGAGAAAAGAAGGTAAGAAAGGAGTTTGGTGATAAAGAGCAGTGGTAAATATGGACTTAAAATATTATTAAGTGGTATGGAAGCAAAGAGAGTCCACTTGAAGATTACTAAAATAAAGAGCAAGAGAATATGATACTATATATTATAAAATGCAAATTAGTTGTATGTAATGCAATACAAAGATAAAAATGGAACTAAGTCAGTAAAACTGCCAAACACATAAAATCATGCTGTCAATATTTAGGTTTTACAGAATACATTATGAATACATGGCTTCTATTGTGAGTATATTTGATGCAATGCTTAAGAAATAAGTAAGAATAAACCTGAAAAGTGTCAGTAACTGTAAAAAGAGAAGTATCCATTTAATACTTTTATCTAATATATTAGAAAGTAAAAAATTAAGAGGTGCATACTTTCATATCTGAGGAGATTCATTACTCTGACATGTATAAACATTATGTGTGAGGATACATTTTGTTTAGACTCATAAACTTGGTGTGAATCAAAACAGGATAACAAAAATTCCTGAACGTCAAACAAAAAACTTCAGAGATACTTACAGAGCAAACACTCTGATTTGTATAGTTACAAATGTAATCCAGAGAGATCCTAAACCAAAGTGTTTTACTATAAGACTGATTTTAAAAATAATATGTTTTATGAACATATACATATTCATGCATAGCACTGTTTTAAAATAAAATCATATGTAACTAGCTCATGTGATAATTAAAATAGTTAAAATGACAACCACTAATATTATTTGCATAGAAGATAAAGTTTGTTTATGTAGTATTTCAAGAAATACTACTTAATAAGGTACTTCTTAGACTATGATCTTATCCTCTGTGTCATTTCTTCACGTCTTAAATTAGTAAATATGATTATTTATTGGGAATCATGTAACATTACTTTAGAAAATGGTATAGTTCTTTAAACAGTTAAATGTCTTAAAATCCATATGGAATTGCAAAAGACCCTGGATTGTCAAAGCAATCCTGAACAAATATATCTGTAAAAATCAACTTCAAATGCATCAAAGACCTCACTATGAAGCCTGAAATGTTAAAATTTTTAGAAGACAACATAGGCAGTACCCTACAAGATATAGGTGTACTTTCTGAATATGACTCCGTTCATTCAAGGATAAAGGCTAACAACTGACAAGTGAGACTTCATAAAACTAAAAAGGCTTCCTTATGGAAAAGGGAATAATCAGAGTGAAGAAGCCCACAGATGTCATTCTTTTAAACTTAGTTTTAGTTAAGAAATAGATTTAGGGCAGAAGAAATGGCATAGAGGATAAAATCATATGTTGTTCTTGCTGAGGACTGGGACTATATTCCCTAGGATCTAACTCATTCTGGTCTCAGTTACCTTTAACTTTACATCTTAGAAATCAGTTGCCCAGTTTGGACCTCCAAAGGCTTTGGGGGAATTGTTCATTTTAATATTGTTATAATTAAAGGTTTCTTCAACATTTTAAAAGTTTTTTTAATTGTATGTATATCTGAGGGATTGCATTTTCTCTCATAAAAAATATTAACGCCTTAAAACACTGGAAAGCATGAAACTATGTCTTTTGTGTTTTACTTTTCTTTTCTTTATTCAAACTCAGGCCCTAAAAAATGTTATGCTAGCATCTTATTTGATATTGAGTTTTATATTCAGCTCCAAGAAGTTCTATTTATTAAGAATGTGGCTTCCAAAATTCATGATATTTGGTTTACAGAAAGTTTAGAATAATGGAAATGAATCATACTAGATTATTCTACTTGATATAATTAGATTGCTAGCAGTCATTAAAATTCTGCTTAAAATGATAAGGTGAGTAGCTTCATTTTAATTTAACTTAATTATGTTTAGTCTCAACCTATTATTTTACCCTGAGAAACCCAATAAAGGTTGCACATGTATTATGATAGTTGATCCTAATAGCATTTCCATCCTTTAAATTTACTTTCCTGAATACTGATAGAAGACAGGTAAGGTGTCTCAAATATGCTTTTTTTCTTCTTCTTAATGGCTATGATAGCCGACTCACCCTGACCTATTATTTCTCAAATTATAACTGACTTCTTTGCTACATTTTTCTTGATTTTTATTGTTGAAAGAAACATCATGCTGGGAAAAAACACATTTATTACATTCTAAACTACATTAACTTTCCCTAGAGGACATTCCAAAATAAAAATTATGAATAATATTTTTCACTGGGTATACTAATAATTATTTTTTAAACTATATTTTTCTCTACATTTGGTGAACCATTTTATTTATTTTAAAAATATAGAAACTATCACTTTTATTTTAGTAAATACCCACATAGTAAGTGCTTTCAAAATAAATGCACATGGTTATTTGAGCTACCAAAGAATTCTTAGTCATTGAGGTAAGTTTTCATCACGTCATAGAATGTAAGAACTTATTCTATCATTCATCTTGGAATATTCCCATCAGATTATTGCCTGTAAGTTGCAGGTCATGGTTTTCTCATAACATTGTCATTGCTATTTGGGGAACTTGCAATATGGAAAAATACTATTTACTTTAAGGTATGACTACCAGTGTAGGTGACTTTTCTAGGATGACAGTTCAAGTAATTTTATTATATTTAATACCATTTCCTAACATCCTTTAAATTTAAAATTTGTCACAATATCCTCATTTGAAACTACTTGAAGACCCTCAATTTCTTGATCATTCATCTGGAAACATTTTCATATACTTGTCAATGTCCCTTTCCAATGTGATGCCCAGAACTGGAAACGATACTTTAGATAATGCATAATTAATGCACAAATAGAGTGCTTCCTTTTTTCATTCTGAGCACTACATTGCTATTAATAAAACACAATAATGCATTAGCTCTCTTTTGACAGCAATGTCACACTGTTGACTCTCATTGAAATAACAGTTATTAAAGCTTCAATCTAGTTTACATATGAAAAGTGGTTAAATCAAACGAAGAGAAGACATTCTCAACTAAAAGGGGTAAAATGTAAGAAAGTTGTGTGAATTTCTTAGGAGCATATCTGAACACCAACTGAGAATAATTCTGATTATGTTATGTAAGTAGTAGCTTCAGAAATGGCACTAATTTCCACGACATCCCAGAAAGAAGGGGATGTGCAAATTGCCAGACAAGGTGACAACAGAAGCAGATCACAATCTTTCCAAGAGGATTCATAACATAAATTATGAAAAATACTTTTAGATTTATTATTGTTTTTAACTTCCTCATATTTTTGTCAAGTTTTAGAGAATCTATTCACAGCTTCATTACTCATTTACTATTTCTGTTTTCGTTGACTGTTTAGTTTGCTTCTATTTTATTAGATTGAGTTACATAAGGCCAATTTCATGGTAGTACATTAAGTAGTTTGAGCTTACCCCCACAACTTACTACCACCTCTCTCTCATCCACCAATGAATGCTGTTGGTGTCCTTGTCACTGTAGATAGTTTACTTTGCCTTTCAAAGTACCTATACAAGTATAATTTATTATCTATTTAAATGAGTGATTCTATATCATGGATTATAGGTATGAAGAATTTATCTAACACATCTTGGGATCTATCACACAATTATCTTTTAGATTTAAAAGATAATCCTAAATCTATTTTATGCTTATAGATACACATCAACAAAGAAATGAGTTATTGGCAATACTACTAAGTTAACAGAAGATAGTGGCATATTTATTCTTACAAGGAATTACTTAAAGACAATGATTGTGAGCATGATTTTTTTACACATTCCTTTTTTTGGTATTTAGTTCCATTTAATTAAAGCCACACAAACTTCAGCAGCAAAGCTGTTTAACAGTAGGCTTTCTATTGCACATGTTTGTTTTTTAGAGATACATATGTGCAATGCTGTACTCAGATTTGCATAAACTGTACTTTTGTTGAACCTGGTCTTAATCTTAAAACACTAGAGATGGAAAGTAGAATTTGTCAAACCTGAAAAGCTTAGGGCTGTTGACTGCTTCAATTCACCTGCAGCAAATACACCAAGTGGGGTACCCTGTTTGCTGAGAAACACTGTGCCAAGTATACAGCATTTAATGGCTTTGGCAAGAAGAATGATTTTCATCAGCTGTAACAAACAAGTTCCTCATCTCTAACCCTACCATCTGTCCTCCTGGTTCCCACCCAGAACTCTGTATATGGCTCAACTGAACAGGTTTTAGACTGCCTAAGGTCACTACACAATCAACCTCAGCAGATGGCATTGCAGAGAACATCTAAACTGTAGCAGTGGCCAAGTACAGAGGCTGATCCTCTTCACTGAAGAAGAATGCCCTGTGCACACACTATCCTGATGTTCCAATTCTACTGAATGCTGCATATGGCTATAAAGCTTCATTTTTTATATTGATACCTTGATTAAATAGGTCTTTGAATTGATCTGAGTCTGTATGCTATCATAAACCACATTTTCTATTATTTTCATTATGTTTTAAGTGATTACATTAAAATAAAACTGAGGTAAAAATCTGTCAAAATTGAGGATGAATATTACAATAGCATTTAAGAAAATTCAGCCAGGCTTTAATCTTTTTGTTTCTTGTTACGAAGTCTTGTGTATTGAAAAGGTAAGTTTGTTTGCTATGAAACAAAGTCACATAGTTTAAGAAGATTAAAAACATTAGGGGATAAATATAAGTTTCAAAGTTAAGCTTAGTCTTCTTAGTGGTATTTTCAGCTATCTAATATTTTTGTGCAGAATTCACCAAATCACTTCAAGTATGGAATTAAGGTAATTTTTTTTTGTTTTCAAATTCACTTTAATCACAAATGTATTTCTGCTATATTTCAAAAATTCTTGTTATAACATTGCTTATGTATTTGCAGACTAATAATGTAAAGACAATTTATTTTTATTTTTTATCCAAAATCAACATACCTATACTGTAATGTAATGTCAGAGTACATCATAATGATTTCAATAAATTATTCAACCAAATTTAAACCCTCTAGTGAGATTTGTTAAAAAAAATGTTTAATTAAGAAAAAAATTAGCTCAAAATAAAAACTTGAAATATTGAAGGATTAAACACCCATTTTATTTACTGCCTTACTTGTTCTTTGATTATCTGTGTTTATTGTCTTGCTTGTTCCTTGCCTATTTGCATCTGTTATATTGCTAGTTCCTCAAACTATAACTGACCTTAACACATGCATGTTATTAAAATGGTATTAAAGCAAAAAGGAGGAGGGGGGATGGGATAGGGAGGTTGTAAGGAGGGGAAATGGGGAAATGGGATGGTATCTGAAATATTAATAAATAAAATATTTAATAAATTCTAAGTGATCATCTGTAAAAACATAAACATACAGTATTAAATAAAACAATAAGTTGTCTTTATATATGCTAGTATTTATACATTTTTATTTGTTAATGTTTACATTTAATATGTTTTCCCCTTCCCAATTTTTGCCATTGCAAGCTCCCTATGTCATGCGCCCCTCTCTGCCCCTATGAAGGTGCTGCCCTTCTCACCTGCCCACCAACTCCCACCTGACCACCCTATCATCCACCTATATGGGCCATCGAGCCTCCACAGGACCAAGGGTGTCCCCTCCCATAATCACATATTTTAGGGAGTAAAGACATGCACAGGGTGCTTATAGGTGAATGGAGAAAAGACATAATTATATCTCAATTAAAATTAAAATAGTAAGAAAAAATAAAGAAATTGTCTATCCGAGGGCATCAAAAGTTGAAGAAGAAGAAGAAGAAGAAGAAGAAGAAGGAGGAGGAGGAGGAGGAGGAGGAGGAGGAGGAGGAGGGGGAGAAGGAGGAGGAGGAGGAGGAGGGGGAGAAGGAGGAGGAGGAGGAGGAGAAGAAGAAGAAGAAGAAGAAGAAGAAGAAGAAGAAGAAGAAGAAGAAGAAGAAGAAGAATGAAAAATTATGGAGAGAAATTTATTTAAAAACATAGAATAACCATTTATTCTTATAGGAATTTCTTTACCAGTTTTTCAAACTAAGTAAGAATTCTTTTATGAATAAGATGTCCTTTATGTCCTACATTATAACCCTATGGCATCTCCAGAGAGCTATGACCACAAAAGTCCATGAAAACTTAGAAATCATGTTAGAATAGTCTATAAAGCTTGAAGGAAGTCATCAATCCCTGCTCACTTTAGAAAGAAGAAAATATGTTAACTTAGAAATCTGAACATGCTCAATTAATCAAGGTCAGGGTGAAGACAATAATCTAGTAAACTGTATAAAACATTGCCTCTAATACTTCATAAATGCTGTCAGAAAAGGTAAGAGAAAGAACCAAAGAAATAGAGAGGTGCCTCCACTCAACCATGTCAGTGTATTGTGTAGGGATCTATAAGAATCTAAAAGGCCTTGTAGAGATCTTGCAGAGTTCCCAAATTTTTTATAGACTGTAGTGATGATGAAAGAAAGCAAAACAAAAAAAATATTGGAGCAGTTATCATATTTTGAGAGCTACTTTCTGTTGCAAGATAATAACTAACTGTGCTCTCTTTCATCATCTCTAAAGTCAAGGAACAGTTCTTATTTATTAATTTTCTATGTGCCATTTCTTTATTGAACATTATTTCCTATAAAAATATGTGTGCGTGTGTGTGTGTGTGTGTGTGTGTGTGTCTTATTTAAAAACCATTGTTTACAAATGTAGGTAAAATTACCAGAATAATCAAATATATCATGAGCTAGGCTAATAAGTAGGTCCAGATATATTTTTACTAAGTTATTTATTCACTTTACATCCTGATCACATCTCCTTCCTCCTCTCTTCCTAGTCTCTCCTTTCCATCTCTCCTGTTTCCCCTCCATCTAATCCTCTTCCTCTTTGTTTCAGAAAAGCAGAGGCCTTCCATGGACATCAACTAGCTCAAGTACATTAGCAAGACTAGGCACATCTTTTTCCATTGAAGTTAGACAAGGCAGCCCACTTAGGGAAAAAGGATTCAAAGACAGGCAATGTAGTCACAGATAGACCCTGACCTTGCTTTTGTAGACAACTGCTACATATGTGTGGAGAGCCAAGGTCCTTCCCACTCATGCTTCCTAGCTAGCAGTTCAGTCTCCATCAGACTCAACAAGCCAAGGTTAGCTGATTCTGTAGGTCTTCTTGTGATGTCCTTGAACCCTCTGATTCCCTCAGTATTTCCTCTCCCTTTCCATAGGATTCCCCAAGCACCACTTAATGTTTGGATGTGGGTCTCTGCATCACCTTCTAACACTTGCAGGGTGATGTCCTTCTGATAATATTTATGCTAGTTTCTTGAATACAAGTATAGCAGAATGTCATCCATCAATTGTGTTAGCAGTGGGCTCATTCTCTTGGCATCAGTCTCAAGGTGGGCCAGTCATTGTTTGGCCCTTTCTGCAAACTTAGCTCTTCTTTCCTTTACCCCTGCACATCTTAGAGGCAGGAAAAAATGTGGGTCTAAGGGTTTGTGGCTAAGTTAATGTCCTAATCACTCTATTGGAAGTCTTGCCTAATTATAGAAGATGTTCAGGCAACATATATTCATTGCTAGGAGTCTTAGCTAGGGTCACCCTCATAAATTCCTGAAGTTTCCATTGCCTTAGATTTCTATCTTAACCTAGAGTTTACCATCACCCCAAACCATATTGTCTCTTCCACTACTCTTTCCTTCCATCCTCTCCCCACCTCATCACTCATATTCCCATCTGCTCCCTCTCCCCAACACAGTCTTTTCCTTATATCCACCCCCAGATAGCTAATCTATTTCCCCTTCTCAGTGAAATTAAAGCATGTTCTTTGGCCCTCATGTTACATAGGCTCTTTTGTCTGTGGTTTGTAGCATGGATATACTGTACTTTATGACTAATAATCACTTATAAGTGAGTACATACAATATTTGTCAATTTTGGGTTACTTCAATCATTATAATGTTTTCTAGTCTCATTTATTTGCTTTCAAATTTCTTATGTTATTCTTTTTAATGTCTCAGTACTACTCCAATATGTGAAAGTACTACATTTTCTTTATTCTCCAGTTGTGAAATATGTAGGTTGTTTTCAGTTTCTGGGTGTTATGAATAAATCTGGTATTAACATAGGTGAGCAAGTGTCCTTGTTGTAGGATTGTGCTTCTTTTGGATATATGTCTATTAGTATAGATGTGTCTTAAGGTGGATAATTCCCAATTTTATGAAACATCACAATATTGAATTCAAAAGTGGCTGTAAAAGTTTGCACTCTCATAGGTAAGAGAGGAATGCTACCCTTGCTCCACATCTTTGCCAGTATGGGCTGTTGGTTGAGGTTTTGATCTAAGCTATTTTGATAGGTGCAAAATGGAATCTCAGAATTGCTTTAATTTACATTTCTATGTTGACTGAGGATGTTGAACACTTTTCTTAAGTGCTGCTTGGCCCTTAGAGATTCCTCTGTTGAGAATTCTCTGTTTAGATCTGTACCTCCCTTTTAATTGGGTTATTTGGTTTGATGAGGTCTACTTTCTTATGTTCTTTATATACCTGGTTCATCAATCTTCTGTTGGGAGTGGGGCTGAAAATCTTTTCTTAATCTGTAGGCAGCTATTTTGTACTATTGACAGTATTTTTTTGCCTTACAAAAGTTTTTCAGTTTCATTAGGTCCAGCTTATTAATTCATGGTATTAGTGCCTGAGTTGTTAGTGTTCTATTCAGAAAGTTGTGTCCTGTACCAATGAGTTCAAAGCTAGTCTCACTTTCTCTTCTATTAGATTTGGTATATCTGGTTTATGTTAAGGTCTTTGATCAATTTGGACTTGAGTTTTATACAGGGTGATACATATGGATTTAGTTGTGTTCTTCTACATGCAGACACTCAATTAGGCCAGCACTATTACTTGAGGATGTTTTCTATTTTTCATTGTATGGTTTTGGCTTTTTTGTCAAAAATCAAATGTCCATTCAAGTGTGCATTTACTTATTTTTTATCCAATTGATTCCATTGATCAATGAATCTATATTTTATGTCAGTACCATGTGGGAATTACTGTGGAACATTTTCTTGATTAATGATTGATATGGGAGAGTCTACTCTGCTGTGTTCAGAATCATTCCTGGGAAGGTGGGTCCTGTTCAGTATAAGAGAGGTAGCTAAGCCAATTGTAATAAAAAGCCACAGAGGAGTGTCTGCATTTCTCTCTAGCCTCTGCTTTTGTTCTTGCCTTTAATTTCAAGCTTTGCATTTTTGCTTTGGCTTCCCTTAGTGATGGGCCATAAGCTGTAGTATACAATTAAATAATCTCTCCTCCAAAACCAGAGTAACATTCTTTTTAACTTATACGAAAAAATTTTCATCGTAAGTAAAGTCTATCATTTACAAAATCTATATGCTTAATATTCACTTGTATTTTGTTTACTATTTCCAATATATTCTAAATTTTATGTATTTCAATATGAATGTGAGCTGCATAATGCAATCAACTCATTTCTTATATATTTTGTAATTTTAATAAAATAATTCATAAGTTCTTTTTCCATAAGAGTCTACTATACCAGTATATTAGTTATGTCCTCATTGCTTTAACAAAAGAACAAAGAAGTAATTTCAGGGAGGAATCTAAATCTTAGGCTAGAACAAAGAACTAGGCTTCAGGCATGAAAAATGACTTTGGACTAGGACAGAGAAGTAGGCTCAGATATTTTGGTCATCCTGATAAGCCCTTAAAACATTGATCATGGGAGTGATCATGGAACTTTGCTTATTGCTTTTATTGTCCTTTGACTATTTGTGTTTATTCTCTTGCTTGTTCCTTGACTATTTGCATCTATTGTATTGCTAGTTCCTCAATCTAGAACTGACCTTAATACTTGCATGTAATTAAAATAGTATAAAAGCAGATTAGTAAAAAAATTAAAAAATAATAAAATTATATGTATGTAAAAGAAGGTGAATCAGAAAAAAGAAAAACTTTATTTGGATTCACAATTTGGGTCCAGTTCTTCCTGGCAAGAAAGTCATCACAGTAAGAATTTCAGGAATTTTCTCACAACTCCTCCTGTATCTTACCACTCCCTTTCAAATTCACCAAAACCTACCAGGGGGCTTGATATATCTGCAACACAATCCCTAAAGTTAAAGATCAGTGGACATCACTTAAAGGACTGTAGAAATATTGTAAAACCCAGAGAACCATAAATTCTACTTCATGAGAATGTCTTCTATATAAACAGGTACCTGTACACATGCAATCTCAACAACATAACTGCCAAAGAAAACTTGAAAGATAATAAAGTAGTTACGTCCACGTGGATGGGAGAACTCTCACAAGACTTTACCCTTTAATGAACATTCAGACAAGTAATGGCAATTAACAGCTATTAAAAGAAGAAGAATTATTGTTTTCTACAAACTTTTTATTACTTATTAGAAGTATTACATTTAAACTTTTATTTTCTTCGGATACTTTCACAAATTTTACTTGAAAATCAGAAACATTATTTTGATAATGAGTATGTGTTATAATGTCTATTACTCTTCTTAAATAAAGTACTTGAAGAATAATTCTAAGACCCTAAATAAAGTATTCACAAAATTGTCAGTCGATATTTTGAAGATGGTTATTATCTTATTTAATCAATGATTGTTGATTATGGTAATTGATCATTTCAATAATTTCCTATATAGATAATTGGTAAGCATAATTTAAGCACACTTCTATTTTAAATATTCTTAATTAGTAAAATGCATTTAAATAAATTACCATATTATTGAAGGTCATGGGTAAGTATGGTTCACCAAAATTTTACAGAATTATAACAAACTATTCTCTTAGTTTTAAAATTACCTCATTGAATAAATTATATATTTTAGGTATAAAATTATAATGAACATTGCCTGTCTGTGATAAAAGCAATTATGTAATAGTTGGCTTACAAATTTTGCTCACTCTCATATTTTTCATGAAAGTATAGTTACTGTACATAGTAAACTACTATTTATTATGAGAATTTCTCAATACGAACAGAAGCAGAGAATAGGAAATATTCAATTTCTAAGATTTAATTATATGAAGATCTGATTATAATTATGTAAGAATGTCAAAGTTTCTAAAATATATTTTTTACCATTTGAACAATAATTGATATGATTTGGCATAGCATATATCTTTCTATTATACGGTATAAGATATACATCCCAGTTTTAAGGTAAATTATAGCCATTCCAACATTCCATAAGGACTACTCTGTGTTACTTAACAAAGGACGCAATATGGCTTAGGAGTTTCCAGTTTATTCAGGGATGACATGTAATCTATGAAAGGAAGACCGGAAAAACCGGAACACCCTGGAGATAAGACCATTCAGATAAATACGACATTTGGAAACTTAAATTAATGCTAACTTTGACAAGAACAGCATATCTGGCCTGAATAAAGCAAAGTTTAGGAAGAAAGTCTGGACCTTCTAACTAAAAACACCTTATCTGACGATAACATATACAGATGTTCCCAGATTGACCCCACTATCGCTCCAGTGAGAGAGGTGTCTAAATACACTTTCATCTTCACAGTGTCTCAATGATCATTGGTCTTTTATGTATGATACTAAGACATCAGCTCTTTGACAAACTGGTCAATGAGCAATAATGACAGTCCAAACTTGGTGTTTATTGAATGTCGTATCTTGATTATTGTGATGAAATATATACTGAAATTTTAACAAAATATAGCAATTCATTTTCTGCTCATCAGTATTACAGGAAATGTGATGGTTGCTTTATATAAACTTAGTAAAATTCAAAATATGTTTGTTATGAGACAATTTTTGTTTGTAGTATAAATTTGGGCTTTATTTTGGAAAAAGACTACAAGAATAATTATTTAACATACCATATTTATATCTTATAATAATTAATTTTCTCTGGAAGTTGTACCTTAAAATCTTTAGTTTAGTCAAGGTGATTCCCACAAGGCATGTGATATGCAAATCCATTTGTTTTTGTTTAGCAAACATGTTTGGCAAATGTAACTATCAAGAAGCGAAGTTATTGTTTAAAAAACAAACAAATATACAAATGCTGTTGCTCAGCAGACTCTTTTAGCGTACAGAAAAAACATTCATTATTCTTTAATAAGTTTAATTCCTTCTCAGACGGTGTCCTCTTTCCTTTTATGTGTTATTTTACTGAAAACATTCAGGCCATCTTGAAATTATATAATAAAAAAACTTTAAATACAACATCTAAAGTTTGTGATAAAATAAATGAAGTAAAAAAAATGTTGTTAAAAATCCAATTTAGAGTTTGGAAAAAGTGTAATGATATTATTAAATGAAAAAAATTAGGAATGAAAATAGCTAGCTTGGTTGCCCTCCAAGGAAATCAATGGTACTGATAACTAAATAATTAGAATTGGGACTTGGTGATCATCTTTATTAACCTTATATTAATTTGCAGAGAGAGGATAAAAAAAAAATCTTGAGTCCCAGAAGTTACTTTGAACTATGATCAAATGAATGGAAATCGTAATAAAAGTGAACCTCATTTAACACATAACCAAATAAAAGTTTACAGTTCTTTTGAATCAAATGTCTAAAGTGTATTTAATTTGTCTTTGAGAATAGTGGCTCCCATATGTTCTTTGTAAGTTGAATGTACTTATATTTAACTTACAGTAAACATGATAATTTATAGTAGGCCTGATAATCTAAGATACAGTGGGACGAAAGCAAAACATACATGTATGTAAATGCGTGTGTACACATTTACAAATAAATAGATATCAATAGTCATAAAAAATATCTTGTGAACAGTGAGGAACCTATAATATCTCCTTTCATAGTTTTTAAAAATGCAAATGATAAATGTGACATACGTGCCTTTAAAAAAAATTCCTTCATTTTTTATAAGGTATATGGGTATTTTGTCTGCACAGAAGACTGTACATTGTATGGGTCAGTTATAAACTGAGTGCAGTTCCAAACTGTTCTTAGTTGCTGTGTAGGTGTTAGAAATGCAACAAAGTTCCTCTGGAAGAGCAGCCCGTGCTGTTAATGGCTAAGCCATCACTATAGTCCCATGAATTTGTGTGTTAATGCATGAAATATCATGCAATAACTGGCTAATAATAATGATCAAGTAGTTTATATGGAAGGATGTGTTAAGATTACTAGTGAACTTAGAAATTGAATGATGATACATTGCTTGAAAACAAAAGCCTTTCAACACTAATTATAAAAATACAATTTAACATATATCCCATATCAGAATGAGTAGTTCTTGTGTCTATATGAAATAATTTTTAGAGATCTTCTCTCAATGTGTAGCATCACAGAAGATTGTTATCACAACTGCTTTCCTCATATCCACATAAAATGATTTTATGAAATTAATTCCCAAAATATGATGCTCAACAGAAATGGTTTTTTTCAGAAATAAGTTTATAATGTTAGCTATTTACTAACAAACTTCTTTCAATATTAAAAAATAAGAATGCAATGGTAATCAATCTAGTATTTTCTGATTAATATAATCCTAATTATCAATAATAATATAATACAAATGTTTCCTATATTAATATAAACTGTCTTATTCTATGCCAATTGTGGAATAAGAAATTTGTAATTCAAGCTACCAACTAATTTATTTTTGGTAACCATTAAACATCTAATGTTTAAATTTTTACAGAAAGAATAATGCATATTTTCTAGCTTACTTGTGATACATTGGTAGGAATTTAGGAAATGTCTGACTGTTAGAATTGGTGTATTGGTTTTGTCACAAAGACATTTTGAAAATGATTTAATGTTCATCAACAATGTGGTAGGTTGAAACTACTGCTCTTTTCTAATCATAAACATATAAAATAGAGGAAATTACACTTTACATTTAAAAATAACAGTTTAGGATGACAAAGTCTCTTTCTCGGAGTAATTTAAACCAGGAGGGTACCAGTTTACCCCTTTTCTAAATCTAAAACCTGTGTTCTTCATGACTACATGTGTCAGCTATGATAGGAGTCTTGAAATGTATGACATTATTTTATGTATGGAAAAATCAAGATTCCAGTATATTTCATAACTTGTCTAAGTCACACAAGTAAAAAAAAATGCTAAAATTAGATTCTATATCAAGTGCTTTCACAGACTCTGGATATTTTGATGATACTACATTGCTTATTAGATGATTTATTGTGAAAGCTCAATTTTATCATCAAGATATATTCATACAGAACATTAAATTTCAGAGAAGATTGTTCATATATGTACTAGAACAAACAAACTCTACACATCTGGCTTTACTTCAATGTGAAAAAGAAAAAAAATTTAAAAAAGCATTTGTTATATACAGCTTAAATATGTGTGCATATTTTCTCAATTTAATTTAATGGTGATAATTAAAGAAATATCAATCACTTCAAGTTAATCCAATTGAAGATATGGAGAAAAATATAAAATTAAAGATCTGCACTCACTTAATAGTGCTATGGAGTCTATCATATGGGGGACAGTGTACAGGTGTTCATGTTCTGTATTTCTCATCAAAAGAAGACAAAATGTAACCTAGATAGTGTTGTAGCACATTCTATCTGCCTACACTTTAATTTCTCATACTACTTTATATTTTTGAATCATATCACTGTTGCACAGCAGAGAGAAGCTGATGTTCAGAGAAAGTTGAATCACGTATTAAAACCTTCTCTTTCAAAAATATTGGTCATAAATTATTAACTTATAAAGACTGTGACAAGGAAAATAATACAATTTCTTAAAGACATATTTTATTTCATATTGTAAAATGTTTATGGGAAAACCTCAAAGTGAACACATATAGAGTTAATTATCAAAACCTACCCTAATTATGTTATCTTATTAATGAGTCCCAGAAGGTTAATAGGGTGCTTCTAGTTACCACTACCAGAGGACACATTATATAAAATATTAACTTAAATGTATAAATGTAGAAACTAGACATTTGCATCAGTATAAATACATTCAATTTTGGAGGGTTCCACACTATGTTTTCATCATTACAGTAATGTAAAAATTGAGTGATTTGAAGTATAGTGCATTATCTCATGTGCTGTGGCTAATTTTATGTGTCTAGTTTTTACATGAGTCTTTGAATATTCTTCTTATTATCATAAATTATCTTATTTGACAGAAGATAAAACTTCCTAAAAGAATCATTCACTTTATTATCCATGCTTAGAATAATTCTTAATTAGTTAAAATCACATAATTTTGCCTAAAAGAAAAAAGTTCAAGACATTCAAGTGAAAGCAATATGTTTTAATGGAAATATAAAATTAAAAAATATTTGTTGAACAAGACAAAGTTTAGATTAATGGTAATCTTCTGCATTTAAGATGTTTTGGTATGCTGTTTCAGGAACATGAATCATACTTGAAGACAAACCAAAGGTACCAGATTGCTGTTCATAGCCTGTTGTCCTTGTGGTTAGAAACGTTGAAACATGAAAATAACTTTCCTCTTAGAAATTATATTTTTTTCCAAATTTTATTTATGAAATTTTATACCTTTCTGTTTTAATTTACTTTAAGTCCCAGTCACAGACTCCCTTTATCTTCTCTTGCCAGTCCAAACCTTTCAAATCCCTCACATTATTGTCCCTGCCCCTTATTATCAGAGAAGGGGAGCCCCCTTGAGCTGGGGAGTCATTAAGCCTGCATTCTGGGAGATAATGAGAGTGAGCAGGAAGCGAATAAAGTGATAAAAGGTGAAGGGGAATTTAAAGTGTATGGAGACTTAGTTATGGTTTTATAGCTGTGAAGAGACACCATGACAAGGCAACTCTTATAAGGACATTTAATTGGGGCGGGCTTACAGGTTCAGAGGTTCAGTCCTTTATCATCAAGGTGGGAACATGCCAGGATCCAAGCAGGCATGGTGTACAAGTTGCTGATAGTTCTACATCTTCATCTGAATACTGCTAGGAGAAGATTGCCTTTCAGGCTGCTAGAATGATGATCTTAAAGGCCACACCTACAGTGACACACTTCCTCCAACAAGGCCACACCTATTCCAACAAGGCCATACCTTCTAACATTGTCACTTCCTGGGCCACACATATTGAAACCACCACGTAAGGGTTGTAATTTTTAATGGACTTTCCTTGTATGACTTTAATAAAAATACAGTATTGGACAAAAAGAAGTTTTAAAGTACTAGACAAGAAGATTTACAGGTATATGAAACAAGAATATTATATACATGAGTAAATTAATATTTTTTTACAATCAGTTCATATGTGACAATTTACTTTCAGTCATTGTTTATCAAGATTACGCTTATTGTCTTTATGTTTTATGAAAATTTTTATTAGCTGTAGAATTTTTACATGAAACACATACTTCATAAAAGATAATTAGATGTTAAACTCATGTTTTCTCAGGATATGCTATATTATTTCACTCTTGTATCCATTTCTTTTAACAAGATTCAAATAATGAGTCTTTTGGAGGTCCTTTACATATCTCTAGAAATATTTTCCTGTATCTCTGTGCTTACTTTTTATATTAGTGACTTTGATGTTGTTAAAATAAAAGTCACAACCAAGGCAACTTATTTAAAAAGGTGTTTAATTAGGCTACAGTTTCAGAGGGTTAGAGTCCACGACCAAAGTCCATGAGCAAAGACAGAGTAGCAGAAAGTGTAACAAGCTCACATGAAAGCATTCATTAGGTTTGTTGGACAGGGTTATCTAAGAAACTAACAAAACATGTAGCCTATTACTATTGCCCTTGGTAAAAGGTAAGTCCCTATTGATGACTACACCATGTCATTCAGACAGAGGGTCCTGTTAGCCCTGAGCTGAAACCTTCCTAGACATACTTCAGCTTCCTGGGGGTCATTTTTGAAGGCAACATTAAAAGTTCTAAAGGTGCCAGGCAACCAGTAAACTTATCTAGCTATTACACCTAAGAGTCATGTCAGTAACTAATGGATATAGTATAATACCTTGGAGGTAACCAGATTCTCTCTAATTTGGCTTAAGATCAAGTCACGAAGAGTGGCACCATTCATCATATTGGAAACTTAGCTATTCAGTATTTGTGATATCATGGTTTTTAGGAAGAATATACAACCAGCAATTTACTGAACCCACATAATTCCTAAAAACAGTCTATAAACACTTGTCCTTAAATCCACAAATAATGGTAGACTTCACCCTCATCCAAAAAACTTTTCCTTGTAGCAGATGGAGACCACTAAAGAGAACTAAAATCAATATGCAATGTTTTAGAACCTAGTCCCAATGGATACATTTATAAAAGACTTCCAGACCTAAGGTTCAGAGAACATGTAAAAGGGTTGGAAAGATTGTAATAATTGGAGGGTCAGATATTTTGCTATGAGATTGTGTGTCTTAGTAATATCAGAAGCTTGACTTCTGAAGTCTGATCAAAGTTATGACTGAAGCATTAGCAGAACAAGAATGATAACAACAAACATCCCAAACTAGAAAGATGAACGTCCACAGGGCTTCAACACTACACAAAAATCTACATGTAACTAAATAAAACTAGGAGAAGTTGACATGGTCTTCTCAAAGGAAGAGTGCATCAATTGTTTGTCCATGTCAGCCCTGAAAATGAAGAGAATCAACAGATTTTATTTAGGGATATATATATGTGTATACAAATATCAACTGTATATCAATTGATGAATAAAAGAGGTCATAAATTTGAAGAAGTGTCAGGAATGATATCTCCAAGTATTTGGAGGAAGAAAAACAGAGAAATATTGTAATTAAATTTTAATTTAAAAATATACAAAACAAAAACAAATAAATAAATACACACACACACACACACATACACACACACACACAATCAAGAGGCCAAGATATCTCAGAGCATTGGAAAGAGTTTTGGTGCCTCTAAGACCTCCTCTGAGACACTTACTCGTCAATAAGGCCACAAGTTCTAATCCTTCCCAAGCAGTTCCATCATCTGAGGATCAAGTATTCAAACATATGAGCCTCAGGAGGTCAAGATGGGTGTTGGAAAAGAGAGAGAGAGAGAGAGAGAGAGAGAGAGAGAGAGAGAGAGAGAGA
>NW_021620970.1:4405907-4413225 GCF_004785775.1 Grammomys surdaster
AGAGAGAGAGAGAGAGAGAGAGAGAGAGAGAGAGAGAGAGAGAGAGACAGAGAGAGACAGAGAGACAGAGAGAGAGAGAGAGAGAGACAGAGAGACAGAGAGACAGAGAGACAGAGACAGAGAAGTGGGAAGTCAGTGAAGCGAGTGCAGTACAGTGCAGTTGAGGCAGTTTGAAGCCAGAGAATAAAAAGGAGCACAAAGAATAGATCAAATTGCCAGAGTTAGTTTGTCTTCGATTCTGTGAGAACCTGAGAGAAGCAATTCAAGACAGATTGAAGCAGTCTTGGAATGGAATTTTAGCCAGTATGGCTTAGTTGAAACAGCCAGCCAGAGTTCAGAAAAATAGAAAAAGTTACCTTATTCAGCAGCAAGCCTCTAAAACTGCAATTACATCTGGCACATAAAAGTTTTATTTACATAAAATAGTGACTAGCTGTGTAGCACCTGTTGTCCTCCAACTTCTGGTAGTTTCTCACCTTCCAAAGGCTAAGATAGCAGACCGAATCAGATATATAAGTTTCACTTCCCTATTACAAAGTTACCAAGAAAAGACAGATTTAGTTTTAAAATTAAAAAAAGTATCAAAAATGTGAAGCAAATTTTCTTCTATAAAATTAAGGAATTTCTTTCCCAGTAACTGATATGCTAAATAGATAACTAGCATT
Source organism: Grammomys surdaster (assembly GCF_004785775.1). Taxonomy (NCBI): domain Eukaryota; kingdom Metazoa; phylum Chordata; class Mammalia; order Rodentia; family Muridae; genus Grammomys; species Grammomys surdaster. The sequence continues at coordinate 4,406,573 of NW_021620970.1, forward strand.
TTTCATGTTAAAATTAATTTAATTTTATTAGTGTACACTTTGAAGTACGGGGAAGACTATGAATTTCATTTACCTCATAACAGAACTGGTTTATGCATCTGAGAATATTGTTTGTTTTCAAATTAGATAAAAGAATGAAATTCACAAAACTGCAAACAAAATAAGTGAAATACTGTCATCTAAAATTCCACAGCAGTTAGAAGTACCTTAAGTGGTTTTAGACATGTTTTTAAAAGCATCAATAATTAAGTTTTAAGATGGATATTTTTTTCATCATGACATACAAGTATTTCTCATCTTATATACTTATTCATAATAGAAACGTTTTAAAAATAGACCACAATTCTGATATAGTTTATGTTTATGTAGTTTCATTTACTAAGGATGAGGAATTCCAATGAGAGCACTATCCTAAGCCACAGTGATGGTCCTATTGACTCTGAGTTAGTGTTTCATTCAACAGAATATACTCACTTCTCACATAAAATATTGTAGAAATATAAACAAGTCATTTCATAAGTGATCAAAATTTTCTTAAATAAAATCATCATTATTCATGATTATTTCACCAATCTTATGATTAAAAAGCTAATTTCAAGTGCATTAACTCTTTGTCCTTTATCTGTGCCATATTGGGATGGAATTTTCATAGACAAAATTTAACTTGTCCATCCACTAGTTATTAAGACACATTTTTAGCATAGCATTGGAAAAATATTACAAAATTTATATTGCATTGTGGAAGCAATAAAACTGTCCCATAAGTATTTCTCTTATAATTCCTGAAATTTTTTATAAACAATATATTTCCATAATTGTTTAAAAATTCATCAATACTCTGAAATGCTCTGTATTTGAGGCAGCCTGCAATCACCTACTGTTGTCTATCATCCCACTGGTCTCCAAGAATGCAGTTTACTTATTTACCACAATGAAAATACATTTCAGAACCATAATGAAAAACTGAATTCTCTTCCAAGTTTAATCAAAGAGTATTGATTCATCTTCTAACGTGTTTGTTACATCCATTTTAGGAGAAGCTTAAACTGTTTATTGTTCATGGAAAATTAGAAGCTGATGTACAGCAGTCAAAATTGTACATTATTGTAATCCTAAAATATTTTTGTTTCTGAATCATTATTCTACGGATTTAAAAGTTAGCACCCATTTCTTTTATTTGTATATGCCACGTATATAATTATTATATAAAAAAGTATAAAAATTTAAAACCATGACTCTGAGAATTTTCCAAAGTGTTATATTATCTACTTGTTCTACTATTTCTGGTATAATCTAAGCAAATTAAATCAGGTATCTGAAAGCTTCCTCTGCTGTAATGTTTGACTTCCATTCTGGCACTATGACACTGGACTCTCCACTGATTTCTAAATTGCTTTATCATGTAATTTGGGAGGAAAGGAGGTATCGAATCACAATCAGAGGCAGCTGGTCGAGACAGGTGTTGCAGAAAATTATAATCCTATTTTGATTAATCTGGTTTTTTTTTACAGCCGCCCTCCAGTTATGCATGACAGGTATCCAAATAATCAAACACACAGCTTTTATTGCAACATTCTGAGTTATTGTCAGGAGAAGCATCAGGAATTACTGAAGCATTGATGCCAATGTAATGTGTGCTTCCTGAACAGACTTTTGTTATTACATCGTTTCTTCAATTTTCTGAGGAAACTGTATGAGTGTGTATATGCATGTGACATGTATGAGAGAGAGGAGAGAGAGAGAGAGAGAGAGAGAGAGAGAGAGAGAGAGAGAGAGAAAGGAAAACAGAGAGAGTGACAGAGACAGACACAGAGACAGAAAGAGACAATGATAGAGATACACACAGAAAGTGACAACGACACAGACAGAGACACACAGAATGATAGAGACAGAGACAAAGTGACAGAGACAGAGCAACAGAGACACAGAGACCAAAAGACAGAGACAGAGAGACACAGAGAGACAGACACTTGTTCTTAAAGCTGGATATTTTTCTATTCATAACAGTGGTTTGAGACATTCCTTACTCTCAAAATTTTCTATTCAAAATCATTAAATTTCCTATTTAAAATTCAGCTTTCTGTTAACACAGCCAGAGAGAATGCTTCACACAGCATCTGGAATTATACATTCATCTGTAGCAAGGCACCTCAACATTAAGAATCACGGTGCATGACTAAAGGCCTGTAGAGTACTCTCGTTGTGTGTCAATTTGACAGTAATGATATCTTCTCTTTTTCCTTGTCAACATGCAGCCTAGGAATATAGCTGTGTTGCTTTGTTTAGAAGGAACAATAATTTATAACTGATTTTTTTCAGGCACAGCAAAGACATGAAAGTATTCTTCAGTCTCATTTTGAAAATCAACTTCAGACATGCAAATGAACATTTAGGAGAAAATCCAACACTTTTGATTAGGCCCAACTGTGTACTTACTGGACACTGAAAGTTCTTTAGCCTTATATACACCTTTGGCCCTGTTACCATTTTCTGATTGTACATTTTACCAGTTTAAATCCTGGCCACTACTATCTCTCTTTAAACTGAACAACAAAAGTTCATATTACTATAGTTCAAAAAGTATCTGTCTCAGATGAGCAGAGTTTAAATCTGAGAGTGTTCTGTTCTATTTGAGGAGTCTTCTACTACTGTCATAAAGTGGTTTATCCCTCTACTTGATATATTAGTGTTTTCCTAATGTTTTATACTACCCTGGTACTGGTAAGTATATATTCTAAAATTTTATATATTCTTGAATATTAGAGATTGGTTCTAATACTGGCTCAGTTCAATTTAGCTCCTAAAGGCCTCTTTCTCAGACAGTGAGAATCTCTGCCCCTAACTGGATTTGACTGGTAATAGAGGATTCCCATATAGCCAATGACCAGGCAAGTAGACTGAGGTGGGACCTGGGATTTGCATGGGCTAGGAACTGAGTGGAAGAGTTAAGAAGGCAGAGATTGCCATCACAGAGAAGAAGAAAGACCAGATTTAAAGGCCCACAGGCATGTGAGAATCAACATGAGCCACTTCCCCAAATGTGTTTTGGTAGCAGAGATGAAATACAGATTTTAAAAGATGTTATCTCAGAAGTACCCAACAGGAGTGTACACTGGTAGCGAGAAGGATTAGAACTACGTGAGGAAAGCCTGCTCTACTGTTAAACTCTGCAACACTTGAATCAATCCACTTTGCATTATCATGGCTTTGTGACTTTTGTAGTTTTATAAGTGAAATCTTTTATATTTTACATGTGTAGCTACTCTCTCTCTCTTCTCTCTCTCTCTCTCTCTCTCTCTCTCTCTCTCTCTCCCTCTCTCTCTCTTTCTCTCTTACATTTTGTAAATAGTCTATAGCCGTTTACTTTTTATTCTGTTTCTCTGTGACTTTACTAAGAAAATTAATCAAACTATATTGGTACATTTAATAGGTACACCCTACTGATACCACTTTCTTGTTTTCTCATTTTTTTTTCTTTTTCTTTTCTATTTTTTTAAGATCTGCTGCTCCTTTCTTCTGTTTCTGCCTTTTTTGTAGTAAAGTGATTTTTTTCTTACTTGTGTTGTTTTTTTAATTTGTTGTTTTTAACTTATCAATCACAGGTTTATTTCATATGTAGTTATCATGAGTCTTCACGTAATAAAAACTGCTTCACTAGTATATTTATGGCTGAAATGTTTAAACTATTATTAACTGAATTCTGATCATAGAAAATAGCAACAAGAGACTATATACTTTAACCAAATTGCTCAATGCATATTGGATTTTTGAAGTCTTGATTTACATCAATTTGTAATGACTATTGACTAGTAGGTGTTGATGGCAGCTATTATTTCATCTGGTCCATCCACTGATCATCTTACTTATGATATTAGTGGATTTTTCACATGACTCTTTTAGGATCTTTTTCCTTGTTGGTGGTAAAGATGTTGTTTACATCTGTCAATTTTGCATTCTTGGATTTTTTTTTTAATGTGAAGGACTGGTCTTCAACACTTCTTGGAAAACAGATCTGGAGTAAATAAATTCTCTCAGCTTTGTCTTTACCTAACATTCATTTCTGAAGAAGATATTTTGTTTCTGGATATTGTGTTCTTGACAGGTTTTGTTTTCCTGCTTTGGTACTTTATTATGCCAATATACTATGTGTTTGTCTACAACATTTCAGCTGAGAAATGCACTGTTAGATATATCATGGCATTTATGTGTGATCTACTCATCTCAGGTCACCTTAGATTTTCAGTTGGTTAACTGATATATATCATAGTGATCTTTATTCTTTGCCTTTGCTTGGTAATCATTGTGCTTCTTAAACACATATGTTTGATTCTTTCCTCAAATTATAAGTGCTTTTACCTAACAATTTATTTTATTTTTTGAGTCTGATATAATTGCACCACTTGTGCAATTTTCTTTCATTTCATTTGTGCATTCTCTTTTTTATATTATTCTCTTTCATCCTGTCCAAGCTTCAAATACCTTTCTGTAAAGAAAGGTTCTGACACTAAGGCTTGGTTCTCTAATGGGTTCTTGATTTGTCAATAAAGAAGGCCAGGAACTAATTGTTGGGCTGGAGGTTCAGTGGAACTTCTAGGTCCCAAGAGGAAAAGGAGATGCATGGAAGGAGAGAAAGGGCTTTTAGGCCATGCTTTGGAGGAAGGGGGACTCCACAATCATGTAAGGCCTCAGAGAAAGCTAGGGCCTGCAGGGAAAGCTTGTTCCCTAGTAGAACAAGCCACTAGGTTTAGGGCAGAAAGAGAGAAGGAAATAATAAATTGATAAGGGCACACATTTCTAGGCACGAGATAATTGCACTCAGCAATTGTACCTAGTGGACAAGTTTTAAAGTAACAGAGCTGTCTGTATGTCTTTTGTTCGTGGATTCAAGGCTTTCAGTTGGTATACTTGTATCTTCAGGTGAACGATTTCTAATTTTCGGAGAACCTGCCAGAATGTCTTCCAGTGGGTTGTACAAGTTTGCACTCCCACTAGAAAGGGAAGAATGTTCCTGTAGTGATAAAATTGGCTATACCATCTTGATTCCCAATGTACTACACATGTGCTTTAGATTCACGAATGGAACACACACACACACACACACACACACACACACTCACACAGAGTTAATTTTAAAATGCGTTGGCTATCCTCAAAAAAAGTCTGGTACTCTAAAACCTTCCCCTGCCCAATCGGGGAAGCTGCCAGTGGTGACCTACTTGAATTCTCACATGGCTGGTTAGCTTTCACTGCTGAAGCTCCTCTATTCCATCCTCCTCCCGAGTCATGGCAGTTCTCTGTCTCCTTTTTCCTAGTTCTTAGCCTGCACAAATTTAAAGGTCCCTCCCCATCTCCCTTTTTCCAGTCACTGACCACAGGCATCCTTAATGATCAATTAAAAACCAATTGAGTACAAGGACGTTCAGCATTTGTAATGCCACAGGTAATGTTCTTGTTTAGACAACAGGATGTCTGATATCTTTGCTCTAAATCATGCTCAGGAACTGGCTTACTCCCTCATCTGGAGACTACCAGGTAAGCATCACAGTTAAACTGAACTGGATGGATACTAAAATAATACAGACATGGCTAGATCAGAGTATCCTTCTTGGTGTACTGATAGTGTTTCTTCTCCTTAAGTAGAGTCTGGAGATGATACTAGAGAGGTAGAAAATTCTATTTACACTCAGCACTGACAAAACTGGTATTTGCTTCTTGTTATAATTTGTAGCTTACACCTTCTTTGAGACAATTTAACAATTTTCCAATATTGTTGTGAATTTGAGGATGATGGAACAGATATTTAAAATCTTTCGTGTTGTTAATAATTACCTCTTGAAAGTGATAGTAGAAGTTCTGTACATGTATGTTTGGATTTCTGAAATCTATTTTACTCTGATTTTGGATCTGCTCAATTATGTATGTTGGTATACATCTGAGGATAATATTTTACTATGTGAGTTTAAACACAGTACTTCCATATCTTATATTGCTGATCAAAATTTTATATGTTGGTTCCCATGTTCCTTGATACGTCATTCACAAGTTTTACTTCCAGATTTTATAAAAATACAATACAATTTAGGTTAATTTTTATTTTTATTCTATATTACTAGACAATGATTTCTACAATAACCTGTTTCTAGGTTTTATGTGTAGAAAGATATGAGAGAATAATGAGATTTACTGGCATATACACATGTACACACATACACAGACATGTACACACACATGTACACACATACACAAACATACCCACACATGTACACACACATGTACACACATACACCGACACACATACCCACACATGTACACACACATGTACACACATACACAGACACAAATACTCACACATGTACTCACACATGTACACACATACACAGGCACCCACACCCACACATGTACACACACATGTACACACATACACGGGCACACATACCCACACACGTACACACACATGCACATACATACACAGACACACATACTCACACATGTACACACACATGTACACACATACACAGACACACATACCCACACATGTACACACATATACAGACATGTACACACATATACAGATATGTACACACATACACATACACACATACCCACACATGTACACACATACACAGACATGTACACGCATACACAGACACACA
>NW_021620970.1:4413235-4516747 GCF_004785775.1 Grammomys surdaster
TGTACACACATACACAGACATGTACACACATACACAGACATGTACACACATACACAGACACACATACCCACACATGTACATACATATCTGTAACTTTGTGCATTTATGTTTCTCTCGTTCATATTGGGGGTTTGAATTCAGTCAGTGCAAGAAGTTTTAATGTACCATTTCCTCTTTATCAACATAAAAATGTGAAGGAAAAAATCCTCAGCAGGATTCAAGATGGTGTCCCCAGCACCTGAAGGGGCATGAGGCTGCTCTGAGGAGGTTGAGGGACCCACACACAGAAGCTTTGTGGGAATCTATGGCATAAGAGCATGTAACTGCAGAGCCAGCAATACCTGCAAACAACTAAAACAAACAAACTAACTAACTAAACAAAACAACAACAACAAAACAGGTTTTATGGGAAGATGCTTTCAAAACTTTGTTTCATAGAATTTGAAAAGAAAGACAGCAGATCAGAGAGCAGAACCACAATGCTGAGGAGAGAAGCAAAACTAGAGACAGGACCATGGTGACAAGTGTTGAAACACGGGTACAGCAGACAAAGGAGCGTGTCATTTCCAAGTAAGGCCTGGGGCAACAGGCCTGGCTCCAGTATAGAGCAGCTGCTGTTGCTGTTGCAGCTCTGGCTGTTCCCCTGCTGTAGAGAGGACTGTGGTGTTTCAGATTGCTGCAACTGGAAGACTTCAAACAAGACAGTAGTCTCCAGTGAGAGAACAGGGAAGCTGGCACTAAGGCAAGGGAGGTGTGCAGTGGCCTGAAGCTCACAGTGATCCTGGAAATGCTGCCCAGCTGCAAGATCACCCTGACTGTCAGCAACAGGATATCTGAGAGGAGTCTCAAACATAGCCCAGCATTTAACAGAAATTTTGAACCAAACCAGTGAGTCATTGCAATAACTCTTTGCATGGAAAGCTGTAAAACATATACTGTGTGATGAAATTTACAATACAACTTTAATAAATGAACATGCAATAGGGAGTTGGGAAAATGGCAGAAAAGATCTGAGTACTTGGCAGGGAGAGGCAGGACTAGAGACATGTAGCAAGACAGGTATTGGGGTGCTACTACAGTGTACAAAGGAGCATAGCACTGTCTAGCAGGGAGAACAGGGTGGTGTACAGCAGGCTGGAATTCTCACAAGCTTTTTCCCTAAAGGTGCTGTCCAGCTGAGTGATCTCAGCAATATTCTTGGGGTCTGTGTCAATGTCCAGGTGTGTGTTGCCACCCAGTGGCACACTGATGTCTTCAGTCAATATTGCCTCAAGTGACCATGGTTTTGTTCATGATCCTTGCTGCTACTACGGGCAATGTCGGTGCTCATGATCTCTGCTCCAACCTGATTCCATATTGATGTCAGTGGTCTTCTGCTGCTGGAGATCATGCTGATGTCCATTATCAAGGCTGGTACAGGAGACCATATTGATTTCTGCATTTTTTTTGCTGTTGCCAGATGCCACATTGATATGCCAGTGGATCCTGCTGTTATTGGAACCCACGTGAAAAGCCATGATTGCTGCTGCCACTGGCATTTGTGGCAAGACAGCTCCTTTGTAGCAGTATCAAAGGCTACAGACCTGTAATTGAGAGTTAGAGACGTTGAAGTCTTCTGTGATGCACCCTCCCTGCTCCCCAAAAAGAAACTGTACAAACTGGAAAGTATTGAAGTTAGTCTTCAAAAATTGTGACTAAGATACTAGAGTGTAATTTTTCACAGTTAATGGTTTCTAGCAGGGATGTGCAAAAATATTCATTTATCTTTAAGGGCCTGGCCACTGGGACATTGACCACGCTACAATGAGTGCATGAGCAACACAAATATAATTTGGTGTATTTTTCTTCCTTTTTTAGGAGGAGAGCAGGAGAGTGAGAAGATGGACCCGAGAAACAGTTATGATGGGGGTACATCGAATGAAATTCTCAAAATTAAATAGAAATAGTATGTTTTGGGGGAAAAAAGAAAGAAAACAAGATGAAAATATGGTTATTAACTGTACAATTATTTAATTATTTGTATGATATATACATATATGTGTATGCATTATGCATTTATATTTATTCATTTAAAATATGATGAATTTCAAAGTTTGAAATAAAGAGAGAGAGATTTGAGATGTTCTGTGAAAGACAAAGACAATGAAAGCCTAGTATTTTGAGTAATTAAATTGTATAAATTATTGTGTAACTTAGACAAAACACTGTTTTCCAAGTTAATTCATAAATTTGTTTTTCTTTTCATTTCATTAAGATTATTTTATTTTTTACAATATTTGTGGGTAAAGAACTCCAGTCAATCTTCTATATACTAAAATTGTTTCTATTTTGTAATTGTTTTCCCCCTTGTGTTGAAAGCCATCTCTTCTATAATACAGTTAAACAGATTTTAACAAGTAAATAAAATTATATTACCTTTCTAGTACTTTGAAAACGTAACTGTCATACCAAAGTTCACTTTTGTGACCTATTTGTGAGCCAAATCGAAGGAAGGACAAGAGACACTTAGAGATATCTAGCATGAGGAAATTCATCATCTTTTAGAGTCCCATCCAGTTGAGTTCTTTCAAATTAAGTGTCTGCAAAAGTCTATAATGCTCACATTTCTCATCATTCCTAGGGCATTTTCTCATATTCCATCCTCTTTGTTGGCCTGCACTCTCCCTTTTATTTCACTCTACAGTTTTATAACTTAGTCTTCTCAAGTTTTTTTATGTTCTCAATTTATGTAAGTCTATTTTATATCCACACCATTTCATAAATTTTCTGTCATCAACTATTATTATGAGTAATAGTTTTATTGTGGTTTACAGAGGAAAAGTTTGCTTGTCCATATCATATATTGTGTGTGTGTGTGTGTGTGTGTTGGATTGGTAAATATACAAATAATAAGTACATTTCACATTACCACATAAGTGTGCATACTTGAGACTTGCCCTTTAAGTGTGTTATGATAATGACTAATGTTGCTATCATACCATCATAGTATATGCAAAACCTTTAATTCATGGTCAATTCTCTCCAGTCGGAGGCTAGATTGCTAACACTTCTTAAAATCTATTATCTTTAGAAATGCAGGTGCCATAAATAGAACAGAAAAAAATTACAAAAGCTGGCACGTGTTGTTTTACTCTAGTAATCACATACTACAGCAGTAAAACACATATGCCCAGCATTTATCACCATAGCAAGTAAGTTTTCATTGCTGGTGACCAGGTGGCAGATATGTTCACATTCTGCAGTTTTACTTTTGAAGATCTCTACAAAGGGGCCCTTGGCATTCGTCAACAGCAGAGCATGCCTGCTTTAATGTGAACATTTGTTCTTAACATCTGTCCATTCCTCATTGCTCATGCCATGTATGCTGGCTTCCTCTCTTTGTTTCCAAATGTTTGCTCTCCATATTATGTTACTCACTTGAATCTTCTCTTATATACTAAAAGACATTACTTTTATCGAAAATTTTGAGTTTATCTGCTATTGCTGCAGTCAATGATGATTTAAACATCCAAAGATTGTGGGCATTTGTAGTTTGAATACAAACTACTTCTGAATGGGTTTTACTAACTACAAGATAAAAATGATACATGTATGTAATCTATACAACATGTGAATTTTCAAACATCCAAGTAATTTTACATGATGCTGCATTTTAGTGCCTAATTGCTGAAATAAATTTCTCATATTATGTAGAAATGTGACATGGATAGGCATCGTGTTACTTAGGTTTCACTGTGGCCTGTTCACAGATGACCTGCATTTGAATCATGGAATCCTGTGTAGTACCATGAAATGTTTTTTTGTACCAAGTGGCATACATATGTACTTCTTCTCCTTTATTTTTCTAAAGCTAAATGATTTCATAAGATTAATTAGTCATAAAAATAGGGTCTCAACATATCTTATTGTATAATTGGTAAAAAGTATTTTGCAATTTAGATTCAATGTTGTATACTTGAATATATATATATATATGTGTGTGTGTGTGTGTGTGTGTGTGTGTGTATGTGTGTGTGTGTGTGTGTGTTTTCTGGTTTTACAGAAGTAAATGTTATTCACTTGTAGTTACCTTTTGCTATTTTCTAATAATTTCTTTTAAGATATTTTTCGTAACTTGGGAATAAAATTTTAATGACACTGTCACAAAATTAATTCCTATTCTTACAAAGTGTGAATTTATTGAAAAGTAGGTAAGATTTTCAAAGAGAAAATTAATTAAAATCATGAAACAATGCAGTAGGATATGCGTTTAATACAGTAGTAATGGGCTACATAAAAAGATAATGATATAAAGGAAGATTAATAGGAGCAGTGCCTTGTGATGGTGAAGCACAAAATTGAGTTATGTTCTTAAAATACAGTGAATTCCAAAGTTGTTGGGAAACTATCCTCACTGAGATGCAGGTAAGAAAAATCCCCTAACTGGTTTCAGGGAATATGCTTTCCTACCAATGACTTTGACTTGAAACTTTTAGATCTTAGTACCAATATATGAAATTATATACACTTATGTTTGTCATTACATCTTTCATTTAGAAGGGTGGACCCTGCGTTCCATTTGCCTACATTAAACACCACTCTTCATTTCTCTCTCTCTCTCTCTCTCTCTCTCTCTCACACACACACACACACACACACACACGCACGCACGCACGCACACGCACACACACACACATACACACACATACACATACACACACTCAAATATAATAGTAATACTAATAGTAATAATAATAGTAATAGTAATAATAAGTCTAGTTTTCTGAGGAACTACTAGACTCATTTCCAGAGTGATTGTACCGGCTTGCAATCCCACCAGGTATAGAGGAGTGTTCTTTCTCCACATCCTTGTCACCATTTGCTGTCACTTGAGATTTTGGTCTTAGCCATGCCAACTGGTGTGAGATGTAATCTCAGGGTCATATTGATTTGCATTTTCTGATGACTAAGGATGTTGAGTATTTCTTTAGGTGCTTCTCAGCCATTTGAGATTCCTCAGTTGAGAATTCTTTGTTTAGCTTAATAACCAATTTTTAAATAGTGTTATTTGGTTCTCCAAAGTTTGACATCTTGAATTCTTTGTATATTTTGCATTTTAGCCCTCTATTGGACATAGGGTTGGTTAAGATCTTTTCTCAATCTGTGCATTGTCATTTTGACCTATCAACAGTCAGTGTTCTTTATTTTACAGAAGCTTTTCAATTTTATGCAATACAATTTGTCAATTATTGATCTTAGAGCATGAGCCATTAGTGTTCCATTCGGAAAATTTTCCCCTGTGCCAATGTGTTCAAGATTCTTTCCCACCTTAAAGGACCCTCGGCTTAAGCTGAAAGTGTAGCAGAGGATTACCTTATCAGGCATCAATGGGAGGAAAGCCCCTTGGTCCTGTGGAGGCTCAATGACCCAGTGTAGGAGAATGCTAGGGCGGTAAGGCTGGAGGGTGTAGGTGGGCCGAGGAGCACACTCATAGAAGCAGGGGGATGAAGGAGGGGATAAGGGGTTTAACTGGGAATTGAATTAACATTAGAAATATAAATAAATAAAATAACCAATAAAATTTTTAAAAAGGAAAAACATAAAAAATAAACAGAAAATTTTATATCTGTAGTTGAATTGCTAGGTTAACATGTGAGGAACAGATGGAATTCTCAGTGAATATTTGTTGTTGACATAAGCATGGTCATGTCAGGGATCCTAATGCCTCAGACCCATGGGAAAGGTAAAGTTTGCAAAAGTGAACCTGCCAGTACTTCCTAGATGTTTATAACCTGAGACTACTCTCCTCTAAAGAGCTCCTACAATGATTAGCTACATGTGTTCCCTCATTCAGCTGTAGATAATAATCCTCTTTTAGTACAGCATTATATATTAAACACTTATTCAGCTCAGATGTATAAAATTAACATGTTGAGTTCTCAACTGCTGCTGGTGTATTTCCATTAGAGTGTACATTACTCACCTCACCCCAGGTTTTCTCGACATGTAGTTGTTTATCTATTCTTGCTTCAGTCCCACAGTGTCCGTGTCATAGCAGTCCCCAAAGCTTTGAAGAGTGTGGCAAAAACTTGATAGTTAAAGAGAGATAACAAAGCATGATTGAACGAAAGCATTTATAGCTTATACATGTTTAAATTCTAGGATGCAAAACACATAAAACATCATGAAACTGAACAATTAAAGGACAACTCAATTTTGAAATGGATTAAAAGCCTGGTTACATATTTTCCTATTGGAGAATAAACAAAGTTCTAGCGATTACGTGAAAATTATATTTCCTTACTCATTAGTCACATGCAATTCAGACACAGAGTGAAACACTACTTTATACCCACTAGTTTTGCTGCACACATTCTCAAGGATATGAAGCAATTTCAGCCCCCATTAGTGTTGGTGGCAATGTAAAATAGTGAAAGATTCTGCAGGAACGACTTTTGACAAACTTCTTCCAACACTGATATCCTCCCTCATCGATATTCATGTTATTTATTTAATGTTTTCATGGCCAAATGTGATCCAAGGTACCAAGTAGGAAATTCCAAAAGCAGACAATTCATAAATTTCAAATTGGATGTCATTCTGAGCAGCATGGTTAAAAATCTCCTTTCATCCACCTCTGTGCTACCCATACCAGGAGTTATTTCTGTTCTTCATTCACTACTATGAGCACACTATTCAGCCTTCAGTAATGTAGTAGTCATCTTGGCCATCAGAGAATTGTAATACTGTTTTCAGTATGTCTTAATGACTTAATTTATTATGACATCAAAATGTCACTATATTAACTTAACCAATTTGTATATAGCAAGGAAAATCTTCAAGATGCACCCTTTGAACTAATCATTAAATTTTTCCACTTAAGAGCAAAAAATAAATGTATCAATATTACTCAAACATGAGAAACACCCCTTTCTACATTTGAAAATGTGAACAAGGAAAACTAAATCTGGACTGGTTTTGATGACACATATGAAGGAACAAAGGTTATAAACACACTGCAGAACATTGCTTGACTGCAGAGGGAAAGTCATCATGGTTGTGTGTGCAACGATACAAGAAATATAAGCATCTGTAAAGTCCAGGTCTGTCCATGCTTTCAAGCTTCCACTGGAGAGTTTGGAATTCCCCTCATTGATAAGGCTGGATCTAGTAAATTAGGGTTATCAAACAGGCTAGAAACTAGACTCCTAGGAATTTAAATGAACAACACAAAATGAGTCACAGAAGTTAGGACAGAACATTTCACAGCATCATTATCTATAACTAATTTAAAGTAGAAATAACCTAAATGTCTCCTAAATGAAAATTGAGAAGCCAGACATGTTCCATCTTTACAATGAGAAGTTGTTCAGTAATAGGAAGTTACTAACACGTCATATATACCATGATAAAAAAATCTTCAAATTATTGCTAAAATGAAAAAAAAGCCATGGTAAAATAACACAGTATACAATCCCATAATATCCAGAACTAAAAAAGCTATAGATAGAGAAAGTAGATCTGTGAATATCAGAAAATGGAAGCAGTGAGAATCATTTTTATAGAAAGTTTTGAATCAACCAAATGGTTCCCAACTTTTGAATCTGCATTGCCAAAACTGAATTGTTAGCTAGCAAACTTATGATCTTAGAGAAGGTGAAAAAAGGCATGAGCATTGCAGAAGCTATGGGTCTATGGGTCCAATAGTAGGAAGGAATTAACCACTGCAGATTGTGGAGAGCTCTACTTCCTTAGACTTGTATGCTTCTCAACTGGTAAGCCATCCCTTCCCATAGAAGACTACCCCTGTTCGCCATCTCCTAACAGGGGCTTGCAATGCAGGTCTTGACTTCTATATGTTCCTTATTCTCCTCCAAATTGAGTTGAATTACATAGTTAAGTTTCTGATTATGAAAAAAAACTACAGATAAAAATATAAAACAAATTGCAATGACTCAATAGATATTCCTACTTCTTAATAATAGAAAGCAAACTAATTAAAATGACTTTTTATATCTTATTCAGTTTCAGAAGTGTCTCCATGTAGAGGTGTCAACAAATCATGTTACATGTCCTGTTTGGTCTTTTGTTTGTTTGTTTTGTTTGTTTGTTTGTTTGTTTTGTTTTTTTGTTTCTTTCTATCTGGAGCCAATATCTTCAGGGGTCTTTCTCTATCAGATCTGATGCTTATTACTTTGAAAGGAGTCCAAAGCCTTATTTAGTTTCTACTAACTCAAATATAGAGTCTCTCTCTGTCTCAAAATTGCATGTCCTTGGTTAAGCAACCCAAAGTCATCAAAAGTATAGATTGATTCAATTTTGTAGCCTCTTTTTTACTTACATCTACTATACTTTGACTTTTCATAAAGAACTTTTAATGCCATTCTAACCACAGAACTTACGACCACCTTCATTTTGATAAATCAGACAATTTTAAAAAACTGAAAATAATTATTATTTAATGAGATAGGTTTTCTCTGTGTAGTCCAAGCTGTCCTGAATTTGTAGATTCAGTGGGCCTCAGAATCATAAGAAACCTAATTATCTTTGTGTTTTTCTCCTAATCATTGAGGTCAAATTCCTGGATTTATTCATTCTTCTATGTATCCTTAAAATCATTCATATCAATTTCCATTTATTTCTCCCTTCTGTCCTTAAAATCATTTATATGTATGTTCATTTACTTCTCCCTTTTTGGAGATTAATATCTCTGTAGATAAATATACTTATGTCTCCATTCTCTTTATTTATTTTTTCCGTTCTCTTTATAAAAATTAAATTAATATTCTCTTTTAATAGTTCACTTCATTTAAATTGCCTTCTATTTACTGTATAAGCCTATTCTCTCACCAACATGTGTGTGCCATGTGCTAGGCCAAGCAGTCCCGATATTTATGTTGAGCCCACATTAGAGGAAACCAGTTGTTTAAGGTAGAATTAACATCTTAATTTATTTTATTTGCTATGCTTTTTGGATTGTGGAAAGCATGCAGCCTTGCTTTCTGCTCTCTGAGCAGCAGGGCTTTACTTGCTTCATTACACAACAGGAGCTTTTAGCTTCCCTGTGATTTAGCTACATCTCCAAGGCAGCATAGAGCAGCATCTGAGAAGACTCCAGGCTGAAGTTCGAGCCTAATACTTAGCTTTTTGAAAACAAGAAGTTTAGTTTGGGGGTGGAGTCCAGCTGTGTCTTAGCTTATGTTTTGAACCCCAGATTCATGTGCATCAAATCAGAACTTATTTAGCTCTAGTCCCGGATTGTTGTAGAAAAATTTAATTTCAATCTGGGTTTTTACCACACCTTTAACCATTTAGTTTCCTAGATAAAAGACATACACAACCTTTATATTTACAATAAGCCTAATATGCACATGAGCTGGGCAGATATCTATCCTCTATGCTATTATGTTTATTTCCCAACCAATAATCCCATTATATAATTTGCCATGTTTTATCTGTGCTGCTCTTAACTCCAATTACCCAGCCCACATGTCCATTATTGCATGATTCACCTAACCCATGGTGGCTTCCTCCTCCATTCACCTTCTACCCCTCATGGTCCTCCTCCAAACCAAAGCCTGGGAATCCTAAACCCTGCTTATGTTACTTCTGCCCAGGTATTGGTTGTAGGCATCTTTATTCACCAATCAAAACAATTTAGGGGCAAGGACATATAGCATCACTTGGTTCTACATGTAGACTCTCTCATCTCTGGACATCCAGGCCTTGGTGAGCTAGATTTAGCATAAAAATACATAGTAACAGACCAAAATCCAATATAGGATCCCATGCATTTGTCTTTATGAAGACCAGAAGTAGAGGGTCACTGTCCACTTTATTCTGTTTGTTTGTTTGTTTTTGTTGTTTTAATTTATTTTTATGGGTTATTTAGTTACATTTCAAGTGTTGTCCCCCTCCCCAGTTTCTCCTCTGTAAACTCTCCATCTCATTCTCCTTCCTCTTTGCCACTATGAGGGTGCTCTCCCACCCACGCCTGTCTCATCACTCTAGGATCCCCTTGTACTGAGATATCAAGCCTCCACAGTACCAAGGGCCTCCTCTCCCGCTGATGCCAGATAAAGGAATCCTCTGCTACATGTGTATCTGGAGTCATGCATCCTTGCGTATATATTCTTTGGTTGGTGGTTTAGCCTCTGGGAGCTCTGAGTGGTTCGGTTAGTTGATATTGTTGTTCCTCCTAGAAGGTTTCAATCCCCTTCTGCTCCTTCAGTCCTTCCCCTAACTCTTCCATTGCGGTCCCTCCAACCCTCACCCCCACCCCCACCCCCACCCCCATCCCCACCCCCACCCATACCCCCACCCCCACCCCCACCCCCGCCCCGCTCAGTCCAATGATTGGCTGTGAGTATCTGAATCTGTATTTATTTTTTTTTAAAGCAAGATCTCTCACTCAAATTAACATCTTTCTGATCCTCTAGTGTAGTTAGTCAGCTTACCTTTGCATTCTTGTTGGCTTTCTACTGCCCAACAATTACTGAATTGGTTTCTACTGCTTCTCAAGTTTTATTAACAACAGAAATGCATGCCCAAGGTTTGTACTACCCATTGTGGACAATGGGATGGGCCATGAAACAGCAATCATTAATCAAGTTAATTCCCCATAGTTTTGACTAAGGCCAATCTGATGAAGGCATTTTCTTAATTGATGTATCTTCTTCCGAGAAGACCCTAGATTTTGTCAAGTTGACAAAAACTAACAAAAACAAAATGACAATAACAACAAAAACACCACTACTGACCAGCATACCTTGTCTCTGCCTCTTGGATGCTGGTGTCATTGCCAATCAGCTTGACTTTCTTTCACTTGGGTTCTGAGAATCTAAACTCTAGCCCTTCTGCTTAAAAGGAAAGTGCTTAATTCATGAGCTTTCTCCTCAGTCCCTAATTTTACAAACTGTTAGTTTCAAATATTGTCTGAAAAAAAATGTATAAAATAAGGAGAAAACTACTCATGTTTAACGTACATGCTTAAGCTACCCAAAACAGTTTGAAGTAATTAAAGACTACTCAATATGCATATTAATATTTTAGAATTCCTCATCAGCAATACTTTGTTTACAAATGTCTTAGAGTTTTGATTGTTTGGATTTGGTAATTTTTGCATATATAATAAAATACTTCGTATATAAAGCAAAATTTAAATGTGAAAATTTCTATTGTCTTCCTGGCAATTCAATTAAAACTTTAAATTTAGTGTTAGATGGGTATATTAGTACATGTCTATAATTCCAGTACTCCTGAGGTAGTAGAAAGACTATTAATATTTCAACATTATGCTCTGCTACAAGTAGTTTGATAGAAGCCTGAACTACATAAGACTTTATCTCCAACTAGCTAACGGATTAAGTAACTAACTAACCAAATAAGTTCAGTGCCCTTTAATTTACAATACGAGTATATCAATCTCACAAGTATATGATACCTACTATTTAAATATAAGAAATATATTATTATTTTACTCTTATACTTTGCTATCTTCATAATTTTGGCACTTAAAAATCTTTAGTTTTGAGTAAAACCTGCACATTTTATGTGGTTTGTGAGATTCATGTTTATCTGGAAATATAGCATTTCCTAGAACTATAAAATGTCTTATGTTTTTAATTAGTCTGTAGTATTTTACATATGCATAGAATTAGATAGCCTCTGTAACTGTTTTAATATATGCTCTAAAGTATACAACTTGCTAAAAATTTTACTGAATAGAGAAATGCTGTATTAGTTCTAAATCTTTAATAGTATACAACTTCATTATTTTAACACATGTATACAAAATCAGTATATGAATTACGTATGCATGTTTTATTTAAAACAAATTTCACTTATATCCCTACAATCTTAAGCAACAATGTTCATGAATTTGGTTTGGTATGTGAAATGAACCAATTGTTATATAATTTTCTTATATAGATTAAAATAGCAAATGACTTTTAAAGTTTAAAATATTCTCCTCTCAATAGATAAATTTATCTTGCTTATGTTTGCTGCTACATAAACCCCATCTTGAGGGATGCAAACATTTTCCCAAGATTTCTACATACCATCATTCCCACACATGAGGTTTTCACACTTGCATGCTCAGTTTTCGCTTCTTTTGTTTCTTGAATTTGATATATCTTAATATTCAAGCCTCTCTGCTTTTCTTGTTTGTCATGTTTACAGTTCAGTTTGATTTGTTTCTAACTAGAGATGCATTACTCATTTGATTTTTTCCATTTACTTTTTGCATTTTTAGATATTTTTGAAAAATCATAGACAAATATCAAATTATTCAAGTTATACATCAAATCCTTATACTGAATTTACCATAAAAATTATTCTTTTTATTGTAATATTGGCTCAATGTAATTAATTATCTGTTAGGATGACAATACTGTTCCTTTATCAGTGTTCTATAACAGACTCCAGTAAAATTGTTATGATTAATATAATTCCATTAAGTGAAAATAATTTTGTGTATAATTGTCTTTTGGAAATTTTAATTCTGTAACACTAATTTTCTCTCACTAAAGGTACTTTATTATTAATTTTTAAAACTTGCATTCTTTGTTCTGTGTATAAAATGTAGTATGTATATGTGCTTAGCTTATATAATCACTTTTAAAATATAATTTCAGTTAATTCTCATTAAGAAAGCATGATTGTAGAAATTTTCACAAAATAAGATATAATTTTATTTTCTTTCCTTTTAGATTGAATATTTTCATTCAAAAACTGACTTTCATGGAGATCCTATATGGTACCATCTGCTGAGATCTCCAGGGAATAAACTGGGAAAAACTGAGTAACAGAAATCAGAAGAGGTGATGACAGGTGAAAATCTCTAGTTCTAAAAGAAAAATAGAACAAAAAACTTTAGAAAACAGGACAGAAACATATCCTAAGCTTTAGGGATCTGTGCAGCTCCTCACTCCCAGTGAGAATCATTGGAGAGAGCTAACTGCAGAAAGCTACAGAAGACGAGTAGCATGCTCTCAGTCACGGGCACAATACTGGGAATAAAATAGGAAAAAGACAAAATTTTACTGCAATGTAAGTCTAAGGAGGAAAAACCTCTAGAAAAACCCATGGCTCTCAGTGGCACCATCATATTAACAGTGTCCTAACCAACTGGATAATCTGGAATAGTTGTCCAAAGTTTTCATGAAGTACTTCTAAAAATGATCAACATTGTTAGCAAAATAACAGGACACAAAATTAACTTACGAAGACCAATAGTCTTTTTGTATATCAATAGCAAACATCCTGAGATTACAGAAACACTCCACATCCATGATAGCTACAAAAGTTTAGGAATAAATATAACCAGTGAAAGATCCTTACAATAGAAAGTTAAATCACTGAAGTGATCAAGGAAGACAATAGAAAATGAAAAGTTCTCTCATGTTTGTAGATTGGTAGGGTCAATATTGTGAAAAAATCTCCAAAAGGCAGTTTACAGATTCAATGCAATTCAAGTTAAGATTCTTACAACATTCTTCACAGAAGTAGGGTGAAAAAAATCATCCTTAATTTTTATACAGTAATATGGAAGATTGTTGATAGCCAACATAGCCACACGGAAAGAAACAATAAAAGAGAGATTACAAACCAGATTTCAGCTATATTGTAGAGTTTCAGTAATCTATACAGAACAGTACAGTCACAGAAAAATTACGAAGTTGTATATTTGAGAACATTTCCAAAATTACACAATTGAAAAGAAAAAGCATCTTCAACAAGTACTGCTGGGGAAAATGGATGTCCATATGTAGAAGGATGAAATCAGACCTGTACTATAAGCTTGAGAAACAAACAAACAAAACATAACAAAAGAAAAAAGAAAAACAAACAAAACTACACAAAAGAACAGAAAACTCTAACTAGGTGAACAACCCTAACTGAAACCTGAAATGCTGAAACTGCTAGAAGAAAATTTGAGATAGGTGTAGCAAAAAACTTTCTAAATAGGAATCCATACAAGAGACTAGGATGGCTGTGAGTTAGCCCAATGACAGGATTATTGTAGGTCCACTTCCCAGGGGCCCACCCAATGCAGCCGAAAAGGAGTGCGTGGTGCTGGGAGTGGGTGCAGCCTACATGGTCTAAGACAGGGCTCTCACCCTCCTTTCACCCACATCAGAGTCCCTTGACATTGCCCATCGTCGACAGCCTAAAGCCTTCGACCATCGATGTGACTCGTCTCATATCAGTGTTTTGGGGTTGTGAACTTGTCTAAGACCCCCCATAATTAGACATCCAAATTCAAAACTCACATAGTTGGGATTGAACATAAGACGCCTTCTCTAACTAAACAGAGAAGGGGGAGATGCCAGAAGCCAGGACCCTCACCCTTACCCTTACCCCCTACCTTTCCCCACCTGCACAATGTCCTCTGAAGCTTGGCAACTGCAAGATCCTGCTTAGCAACTGCAGATAGACTCAAAGCAGAATACCATGTCTTCTTAAGAATAGCAGGGAGACCATAACTCAAGCAGTGTACCATATCTTCTGAAGAACTGCAGGTAGATCATAACTCAAGGCAGTGTACCATATAGACCATGACATGTTTCAAGGCACAGGCCAAGAAGATTTTGTACTGGACCCTCTTACCCCCCTCCCCTTGTAAAATATGCTATAAAAAAGCATTTCATGTTCCAAAAAAAAAAGAAATTAAAAAAAAGAAAAAAAACATAAAAAAAAACATTAAAAAGTTTAACATTGAAAAAAAAAAAGAATTAGCAAACAGTTAACAAAAGGGTGTCATAAATCCTAAAAGCTTCTCAATGGTAAAGAATTAAAAAAAAAATACCTTTCTAAATGAAGTGGAAGCCTGTGAACTGGAAAAGAACTGGAAAAGAGTCATTGGAGGCTATGTATTTGACAGAATAATAATACCCAGAATGTAGAAAAAATTAACAAACAACAACCAAATAATAAAAACAGAAAAACAGCAACAACAAAATTAAATGGGGTATGAGTTTTACCAGAGAGTCTCAAACAAATAAAAATGACTAAGAACTACCTCAAAGTGTGGTGAACATTCATTGCAATCAGAGCAATGCAATTAAACATTCTTTAACATATCATGTTATACCAGTCAGAATGGGTAAGATCAAGAAAACTATAAACAGCAAATATTGTGAGAAGAGAGGCATCATCATTTGCTCTGGGTAGGAGTGCATCTATGTTGCAGCCTCAGCGAGGAGAGTTCTTCAAAAGCTAAGAGTAAATCTAACTTATAATTGAATCTTCCTGGTTTGAATGAGAATAGCCCCATAGGCTCATACATTTAAATGGTGGCTGACAGTTGGTAGAGCTATTTTGAAAAGATTAGAAAGTTTGGCTTTATTCCAAAAGCTTTGAAGATTCTAAAGCCTACCTCATAACATTTCCAGTTTCTCTCTCTCTCTCTCTCTCTCTCTCTCTCTCTCTCTCTCTCTCTCTATCTATCTCTATCTCTATCTCTATCTCTATCTCTATCTCTATCTCTATCTCTCTCTCCTTCCTTTCTCCCCCTCTTCCTCTTCCCCTCTCCCTCTCCCTTTGTCTCCCCTACTCTGCTATCTGCTTATGGGCAAATGTATGCTCTCCAGTGCTATATCAGCCTGCCTACTGCTTACTTCCCACCTTGATGGTTATGAACTCACTCTCTGAAATTGTAGGCCCAATAAACTATTTCAATAAATTGGTTTGTTAACAGTATCTCTTTAAATAAATAAAAAAATACCTAAGGTATCAGATATACTACTTACTCCTTGGTACATACTCAATGAAGCTGCTGTCATACTCTACAGATACTAGCTTAGTCATGATCATTCCCAGTTTACTCACAACAGTTGTAGAACAGAAACAATCTAAATATCAATCACCTAATGGATAGATAATGAAAATGTGGTGCATATACACAATGGAATTCTTTTAAGATATAAAGAGAAATGAAATATGAAGGTAAGCCGAACTAGACAATATTATATTAAGAGCTCACCAAGACCCAGGAAGACAAACTCTAAAAGTTCTTTCTTATTTGTTCATCCTAGCTATGAATTTTTGGATTTGAATACTCAATATGAAGTAACAGAAGACTTGATTTAAAAGAGAATGTGTAGGAAGGGCAGAGAAGGAGGTCTAAATAAACAGATTGTAAAAGACAATTGCTTCAAAGAGTAAGGGAAGAGGAGAGTGGAATTTAATTGGAGAGTGTGGAACTAGGTTAATCTGGAAAATGAGTGGGAAGAAGTGATAATGCTAAACGTTCTTCTAAATGACAATGAAAACATTATTTTACTATTTGTAAAATACATATATAGAGATATACCATGTTATATCGATAGTGTTGGACCCCCAAATCTATACTATCCAAGTAAATCTCTAGTTCTAGGCATGGAAAACTCCCGTTTTAGTCATTAGTCAGAGGAATAAAAAAGTCTCCCAAAACAACATGGTCTGTTGCTATTGGCCTTAAGTTCCTTCCAGAACATTAAGTTGAGATCTTACTGCTTAAATACAGTACATTTTGGTCACAAGAATGGGAAGAATCAAATTGTAACTGGTCTGTAAGATTCCTCCATGCACACTGCCTCTTCCATCCTAAAATTGCTACTCAAAAGAAGTCCTATCAAGCTGTAAAACATATGAGCCAAAACAATGCCTGACTTGGCAAATATCCAAAATGGTCCACTAGTGACACTTTTGTCTTGGAGACAATGAAAAGTTGTCTAATTTTACTTATTGCCTACTCAATGCATGGTAACTCATGTCTGCTATTATAAACCTACCTAACTAGATATGACACCGATACCCCGTACCAACGTTTGTCTCAATTATTTTTCTATTACTATGATAAAACACCATAACCAAGGCAACTTATAAAAGAAAGTATTTAATTTGGAGCTTATTGTTTTAGAGAGTTAAAATCCATAACCATCATGGAAAGTAACATCACAGTAGTCAGATTGGCATGGGAGCAGGAACAGCTGAGAGATTACATCTTGATTTACATCTAATGACCATCAACTTTTTTTTTTAGATTTGAATTAATTTGCATGTACTTTTTAAAACCCACAGTATCCACTTGGTGTTGTCATTATGTCCATGTAAGTCAAATTACTAGAACATAGGAAGCTTGTCAGGGTCCAGACCTAAAGTAGACTTACTCTCCTTCCACCAACACACATCAATGTGCAGTAGCTCCTCAACCAGTGGTGAAGCATTATGAGCCAGTTTTTCACCTATAATGTAATATTGGCTGGCTTAATGTTGACTAGGTCTTGTACAGGCAGTCACAGTATCAAAATGACCTGTCATATCAAGTTTCAGAGCAGTCTTCCCCTGTGTTGATCTCTTACTGTCTTACTGCTAGCTCTTCCACAATAGTTCCACGAGTCTTGGGGAGCCAAGATTTTTGATACAGATATTCCATTGAGTGTTAAGCACTCTATTGTATTTTACTTTCAGTTTTCTGATCAGATGTCAGAGTGGATTAATCATTGTTTACTGTAAACATTTTTTATTATGATTAAGAACTATGCTAATGTATGGCTATAAAGGTAAGTATTTACAGTGTAGTTTAATAGTATAATGATATAGCTAAATGATCATAGTAAATTCTTTAATATGACCTATCGGTTATCCAGTCCATGATATGACAGGCCTGGATTACATTATAGCAGGCATGTTTTATAGCAAAGTCCTTAAATCCAACCAGAAAGTTATTGATTACTCCTAAAAAATGGTGACATTATTGCACTAATAGTATATATTTGCCAAGCTAATTATTATTGCATTATTCAGGGGTCATAAAGGAAAAACTATAATAAAGTGTAGGACCTCATATCCTTTAAATATTTATTAGGAATAAGAGGTTGAAATCGTGAAAAATACATACATCTTATCCAGAGATAAAGATAAAAGCAAAGAAGCAAAAAAAAAAAAAAAAAAAAGAAATCTTACCTAACTGGATACGGTAGAGGAAAGTAAATATAAGAGCAAGGATGGACAAAAAAAAAAACAAAGTTGTTTGATGAAGTCTTAAAGAGAAATACAATTTTATATTTACCTTAAATTATTACCTAAGTAATTATACTGCATGTAATAATAAATTAATAACTTAAGTTTAATAATTAAACTTAACAATTTATTTAAGTATTAACTAAAACTTACAAATTAAATAAATTAACAAAATCGCAAGTACCAAGAATGAGAAATATTTTATATAGTTAGACACTCAATCGACTCACCTGTGAATCAGGACTGCCTATGCCTCCAAATAAGGACAAGTTGCATTACAAACTAGCAAACAACAATTCTTTATTGGTCAAAGATACTTTCCAAGTCTGCATAGGTACTAATAAAAGAAAGCTGGTGAAAATTGTCAAATGATTTATTTCTGTGATAACAAAATAGTTTTGTATAGGTATATAAAAATATTAAACAATAATCTATTATTTGTATGCATCTATACTCATATGCATGTAAACACATACCAGACTTATTTATAATGATTAGCAAGTAATGTTAAGATTTAACCAGAATAGGAATACAGGATAAAGTGGAGATTAGTTGAGGCATTTTTCTTTATCAACTTGGTGCATATCCATAAATAAATATGTATTTCATAAATTAAAACACAATTTAAAATGTTTTAGTCAGCAAGCCTGCCCTGGCACACTACCCCAGAAATTGCTACTGTGTAGAAGTATAAGCTGAAGCTCAGTTCTTCACATTTTGATGAACAATGTCACAAATTTGGCTACAGAGAAAAGAAGATTTGAATGTATGTCTGCCTTGTATCAGGTAGTCTCAAATGTTTTCTTAATCTGGTTTCATTTACCTCAAATCATTTTGCATTGGATTTGGGTTCGGGCAGACTGTCAGCCTTAGGATTAGGAACATTGATTTCCATCTCTTTCTCTGTTCTAATGGGAAGCTGGGGGTGAAGTATGCATCAGGAATGACAAGCCAGATGTTATAGCAAATAAAAAAGTTGAACAAAGTATTTATAAACCATATTTAAATTTTCTCAAAGTCTTCCTTGATGATTCACCTTTGAAGCCAAAATTTTGATGGTACACATGTACACAAATATTAAAGAGTACCTAAATTATTGTATACCAAATAACCAAGTGAAGCCTGTTTATAGTCAAAATGGTGCTGACAGTGGAGAGAGTACTGGGGATGAGTATAACAAGGTTTGGTACTCCAGGACCAGTGCCTCTTCTGCCAATCAGGGATGTAAATGTCAAACAGAAGGCAAAAATCCACAGGGAAATGAGCTTCTTCCTCAAAGAAAAGCCATAACAGATTTGTGGGTTCCTCCTTTATCCCAGGTCTCTCACCCTGGAGATGCTTCCTACCTCCTTATCCCTGTCAGTTGCACATTTCCATTAATTTTACGGGCCATCTAGCTATCTCTCCTGTCCTTCCCCGTACCTGATCCTGAAACGACCATTACCCTCCCCTCCCCCTCTCTCTACCAATTCCCTTCCTTCATCTGCCTCTTATGACTATTTTATTCCCCCTTCTAAGTGAGCTTCCTTCTTGTTCAGTTTCTTCGGGTCTGTGAAGTATAAGATGTTACCTGTATTTCATGCCTAATAAACACTTACAAGTGAATAAATACTATGCATGTCTTTTGGGGACTGAGTTGTCTCATTCAGGATGATATTCTCAAGTTCTATCCATTTGTCTGCAGAATTTATGATGTCTTTGTTTTTAATAGCTGGATAGCATTTCATAGCTATAACTCACTACACTGGGGATAGAGAACCTAAAGAAGCCACCCACTCTATCCAGACAGGAACCCCAGAGGAATGATAAAGATACTAACCCACCAACAAAAATTTCAACAAAGAATTTATCTTGTTTACAAGAAATGCAGGTATGGAGAATGGTACAGATACTGAGAGAATGACCAACCACTAACCAGCCCAACCTGAGAGCCATCCCACAAGGAAGCATCAATTCCTAACACTACTAATGGTACTCTGTTATGGTTGCAGATAAGAGTAAGCTGTTCTATGAGAGGCTCCACCCAGCAGCTGACTCAGACAGATACAGACACCCACAGCCAAATGGTGGATGGATTTTGGGGACTCTTATGGAAGAATAGGAGGAAGGATTGTGAGCCCTAAACAGGGTAGGAACTCCACAGGAAGACCAACAAAGTCAGCTAACCTGGACCTTGGGGTTTGATCTACCAAAGAACATACATGAACTGGACCTAGGCCTCCCAGCACATATGTAGCAGATGTACAACCTGGTCTTCTTGTGGGTCGTAAACAACAGGAATGGGGGCTATCCTAAAACCTGCTGCCTGTATGTGGGATATTCTCTTCTAGCTGTGCTGCCTTGTCTCGCTTCAGTAGGAGAAGAAGCACCTAGCCTCTCAGAGACTTCAAGTGCTAGGGTGAGGGGATACGCAGAGGGTCCCACCAACTCAGAGAAGAAGAGGAGGTTGATTGGTGAAGGATTGTTCTGGGTCACTGTGGGACCAGTGAGAGGGATGTAAACTGAATAAGTAAAAAACTTAAGTTAAATTTTTAAAAAGTAAAAAATAAAGGCCATCATAATAAAACATTTCGGTGTGCCAAATTGAGCTTCAATAAAAGGAAGAACTTAAGGCTCATACAACATTAATTTAATATTGTAAAGTAACTGTCTCCTTGTATCTTCAACAGAAAAAGAGTCTGGACATTATAAAATCTTCTTGCTCATTTGGTAAGTGAAACATTGAAGAAAGAAATATCAAATATGGAAACATGTTCCTGCCCCTTAAATTTTATTCAGAATTATATTTGTCCTATATAAATTTTAATCCTATTCATAGACCCTAAAGGACTAACTTGAAAAGCAACCTCCAGATGTGCTGTGAATGAAATCCCCTCTCAGATCAACGTAATGACCAGAAAAGCTCCATTATTTTCTTTGTCCCTGTATTCTATGTTGTGATTAGCTTTTCTCTTTCTGGAAAATGTTGAGCCAAGTCCCCTAGCTGTAGGCTTGTTTCCGTGAAGAGCTACAACTCATCATAAACTGGGAAACCTCTAGTTTGCATCAGATATTAGTAGCATCCAGTGGATACAACTGTGTGCATTTAAGATAGAACAAGGAAATGCTTAATGTGAAGTGGTTTCATTATAACAAGCTGCTGAATTATTTACACCAATAAAAATTTATCTTCTAGAGTCTCCTGAAAAGAAATTACCCTCTTGGTATACACAATTGTTGTCTGCAGTGAAATAAGGATGCTCAGTGCTGTCAGCTTACAGGCACCACAGGAACAGCCAAATGATTCTCCATACTCTCATTGTCTTTTTGTGTTTAGTAAAGGGAATTTGAGAGAATTAATGCTTAGTCAAACTGCAAGTAATGACCACAGTGTGGTGTTCTATGTCTGAAAGATTTTTTTTGCATATTATATTCTTTTAAGTAATACTTGCTACCCCGACATCTCCTATATGTAAACACTAAAATGATCATGACAATAAAGATTCTAATTATGAGAAATATTTGTCCCCCCTGTATGTGTCATGGAACCCTGGATAGGAATTAATATTAACAATAAAATAATGTAAGTTTCTGGTTTAAGGAGGTGATGAAGGGGTGGAAGGCATGGCACATCAGGTAAGTGCATGAATAGCTCTTTGAAAGGGCCTGGTTTTGTTGCCCAACATTTATATCAGGCAGCTTACAATTATATATATAATCAGATCCAGAGGGCTCCCATGTTCTTCATTGGCATTGTTGGATACCAGCATGTACATTCAGACACATCATGCACATATACATCACTATATTTAAAACTATATAAAATCGTATAAAAAAGAAGACCCTGAGTCCTTATTTGATCATGCCTATGTGGATATTCTCTTCCACATTTATGAAACCATGTTTATAGATATATTAGTTAGGAAACAGAATGTTTAACATAAAGGTCTCACATAGATCAGGTTTTCTATATGTGATATCAGTTAAAAATAATGAGTGAGACTATTGAGTTATTCATTAATAGAGAATATCTAGTGTTCTAATGAAGATAAGCAACTGGCAGATTAACAAGTAATATCCTCTTTGTTTATTAGTCTTACAAACAAGAAAATTTTCATTACCAGTTAAGAAAGAATGGATAGAAAGAGGTGATGAATGAAATGTATAGCTCTCACCGTACTTCTTCGATATAAGCCACTGGTCAATCTGCATGACTGAAGAAATTGGTAAAATTATGATGTAGAATAGTTGGTAGCAAGTATGAATACATACTTCATAATAATTCTTTTGTTTAAGTGATATCTAATTTGTGTTATCATCTAAGGTATGACACTTAAAGAGATTAATCTATCTTACAATTAATTCCTAAAAGTAGAAAATAATATAATAAGATAAAAATCAAAACAGAAAAAGCTAAAAAGGAAGAAATAAAATTATACTTACTTGCATGTAATATTATCTGTGAATGAATCAATAAGAAAATAATTCTAGAACTATAAAATTGTTTGATGAAGAACATAACATGCTCTTTGTTAAAGTATTTCTCAAAGAATGAGTAGCAAACTATAAGACTCAAATAAATAAAAACAATAGTATCTAATGAAGGATTTTTTCAATAGTATGTAAAATATTAACATCCAGCTACTAGTACTGTCAGATACTGAAAATTATATTTAACATGATGTGTGAATTTGCAGTCCCTATGTTGCTTCTTGTCTTCTTTGGCATTTTTAATTCTGTAGAAATTTTGTTACTACTTTTTTTTTAAATTCTCTTATGTTAGTGTATATGTTTCCTAATACATGTACACTTCATATGGCACTAGCTTTCTATAAATACCTCAAAATTTAAAAATCATTGACATACTTTGACTTCTGTATGATCACTTAATATTACAGGTGCTCTTCTGCAGATGTAAATTAAATGAGGCTTGAATTTGAGCTTTCATGTGGCTAGAGTCTGAGAATCAACTCACTATATCACAAGACAGAAACATATATATCATCCAGCTCAAAATGGACTTAACATTGCTAATTATTAAGATTTAACACTAGGTAACTCACTAACTTTCAAATATACTTAAACCTTAAAAGCAACTATAGAGTATGGTGTTTTCAGCAATAAAAACTTACTGTTCAAAGATCATAATTAGTTCTCTAGTAACAATGATCATCCCGAAAAATATACAAACAAAAAATTATATAAACTGAGCAGATTATCTATCTATCTATCTATCTATCTATCTATCTATCTATAGCTAGCTATTTATCTATCTATCTATATTAGTGAGAAGAGGCTATGGATTTAAAGAAAAGCGTAAAGTGGTATATGGCAAAGTTTAGAGAGATGAAAAGGAAAGGGAAAATCTTGTAATTATATTATATGTCCCAAAAATTTTAAAAAGCAATTGAGAAAAAAAAAATTGACGATGTTATCTCTACACTGTCAAAGAATCAAATGTAATCTTTATACTTTACTAAATAGGAAGTTAAATATATGCTAGATAGTATAATGTTTCTCAAGATTTATAGTATATTATACATTTATGACAGAAATATTTCCATATGGAAGATTTTAATAGTTTCTCATATCAGAAAATAAAGATACATGAAATATTCCTTCAAGATATATGTAATGAAGAATCCTTGCATGGCAACAATGAACATCTAATGATAATATGAGGATTCAATTGGACACATACTTTATTATGCACTACTCAGAATTCCTTGAGATATGATTCAAGCAGAAACCTAAAGTAATGGTTCACTAAAAGAAATGCAATAAGGGAAAGAAATGCATTCTTGAATCTAGTCAAGACTCAAGTCTTTCCATTCTACTTTACTATGATTTTTTGTAATTTTATATTATATTTTATGTTTTCTAAAATTACATCAGAAATCACTTTGTCAGTTTCTCTATTTAGGAAATTTGCATTCATTTAAGTGAAATAGTACATTTTACTAGAGGTTTATTGAGATCACTTAATAATTTCAATAAAATGATGTAATAGTGTTCTGCTATTATAAACAAAACCAACTGGGCACAACATACCTAAGTAAATTGTGTCCAAGTAAAGAAAGCTGCCTCAAAGTAAGGACAATTTCAGGAATCTTTAGAGTTGCTATTACAATGTATAAAGTTGAGCATGTAATATGACATAAAAGACAGTATGACAATGAGTCTATAGCAGTCTTCCTTCTTCTGCCCTCTAGCAAGGCAATTACATGTGTATGCTGCCCTGCTTGGTGAAATAGTACAAATATGGTTAAAGTATTATTATTTTAAAAAATGAGCATGCCCAAGCTACCCAGGAAGTGGGCATTTGCCCAAGTCAGTTTTTGTCTCTTCATCACAGCATGCTACATGCTGTACCTTTACTTGGAGCATGCCCCAAGATAGACTATGAAAACACTGTTTCAGAAAAGCCTCATGAAGGACAAAGTTCAAGCATGTATTCACATTTGGTCAGGGAAAACTCAGAGGTCTTTCACAGTCGTGGGAATAAGATGCAGAGATCTTAAAGCACCTTACTTTAGCTAACTGGGCAATGATTTATTTCTCTGGCATTTCTAAAGAAAAGTTGCGTTTCTTTCCTTATATTCATTAAAATTTGGAAGGTTAACCTGGATTTTGAGTGAAAAGTAAGAATTTGCCATGTACTCTGTGCCTTTTAAGAAATAAGTTTTTCTTTAGTGATACCCACAGAGTCTCCCCTACAGAAACATGTGAGAACATTGAGTTGTGCTTTAGCTTTACATACTAGTTGGTCTAAGAATTTGAAGTCTAGCAGAAATTTTCAGAAATTAAACAAAGTTGGATGTTACCATTAAAATAAACAAGTTGTTTTTGTCTTGAAGTTTATTTATTATAGGGACTTGTCAGAACGTTGGACGGCTCATCTATCATTCAACTATCTTTCAATACTTAGCTTGTTTCCATCTCTTAGCCATTTTGAAGAAAGGAGTGGGCAAGGGAATACAAACATTTAATTGAGGATTTATTTACACGTTTTTTGTAAAATTCATTTCCTGCAAATTTTCTATTATAGTTACATTTATATTAATATTATCTCCTCCTTCCCTTTCCATTCTTTAGTATATACCAAGTAACCGACTCCTTGCCCTCTCGAAAATCATGCCCTCAATTTATATGTCTGTGTGTGAACATTCATGTACATAAACACACAGAGAAATGTATAAGTTCAACCTATGAGTTCTTTTTTATGTTACCTGTATGTGTATGTGGCTTATCATTTAGTATCAGATAACCAATTAGGTGGCTCATCTGTATTGGAGGCTATTTCTTAAACTCTTAGCATTCGTTAGTTGCTTGTAGTTCTTGGTGTATGAGTGAAGCCCTGATATACTTACTCCTTTTATACTAGTATAGCTATTGACTCTATTTCTTGGGGTCCTGTTTAAGAAAATGTACTGTGGTACCATAGATGAAGTGTCCATGCATTTTCTAGAAGACACATTCACATAGCAGCTTTCCTGCTCCTATGAATCTTACAATCTTTCTGCTTCATTTTCTGAAAATTTCTCTGAGACTCAGGTCAGGAGTTGTGTTATAGATGTATCAGTCTGAGCAGGGCTCTCTGTAATCACTTCTTTTCTATTTTGTATTTTCATCTTCTGGGTGTTTCTGTGTATCACCTTCTGTTTCAAAGATAAGTTCTTTGGATGAGTGGTGAGGGCTGTCTTTATTGTGGGTATCATGCTACATACTTGAAACGCAACTAGATAGATATCTTGCTATTAACGTGTCATGGTAAATTATTCTCTTAGAACCATAATCTCACTGAAATCTAGTGGTTAGCTAGGTTTCCAATATGAGGCATGACTTTCCTTTTGTTTACTGGGACTTAAGTCCAATGAAAACTCTGCTGTTTTGCAAAGTAACTTTTATTTGCCTGATGTAACTGTCCTCTCAGAAGCTTCCTGCTGAATAAACTCACCCTTTCTTTTACTTTCTGAACTCTGGCTGGCTGGTGCAACTCAGCTTTACTGGCTCCAAGATGATAGACTCAATCTTACTTCTGTCAGTCTCTCACTGAATTGCTCTGCTTGGCTTCTAATTCTAGCAATTTGTTTTAATCCTTTGTCTCCTTCTTATTCTCTTGCTTCCATTGCCTCTGCTGACATTCACTGAACTGCATGAACACATGAGTTAACTCAATTCTACTGCACTTCCCTCACGTCACTGACTCACGACTTACCCACTGCATTTCCTGACCTTAACTGATTCAACAGAACTGACTCTCTTTTCATGCACTGCTTGTAAGTAAATTCTCTAATCTGTCTGTTCTCATGAGAGATGGGTGTATTCTATCTTTGACTCATTCTGTTTCTGATGTGTCACTTTTCTCCCCCTCCATTAGGTCTCCCTTTCAAACATGCCTGCCTCCTTCTACAAACTACTCTTACCTACATTACTTGGGATTAAAGATGTGTGCTAAGGATGTGTCTGTATTCCAGCCAGAACAGACATGCAGACAATATTAGTCAAAATTTTATACCTCAGCACATTTATTTATTATGTGCGACATGGCAGAGAGGAGTGTGCTAGGCTCAGTACACTGTCTTTATAGGCAGCAGTGTCAGGCTTTAAACATCTTGGAGGAGAAAGATGTAATGGATAGTCTTTGCACACAATGTTAATACTTGCTCTTAGACCAGAGGAAGGCTTTATCCATTCCAAACCTGACCCACATGGGGATGATTTTCAAACTTTTAATATGTCTGAG
Organism: Grammomys surdaster; assembly: GCF_004785775.1. Classification (NCBI taxonomy): domain Eukaryota; kingdom Metazoa; phylum Chordata; class Mammalia; order Rodentia; family Muridae; genus Grammomys; species Grammomys surdaster. The sequence goes on from NW_021620970.1 coordinate 4,439,949, forward strand.
ATGCTGGTTCTTCAAGTGCTCATATTAATAATATACATACACTCATGGTTTCTCTATTCCTTACTCACATTCAGTCAAGATTTCCTTAGTTCTCCTCATATCATATTTGTTTTGCTGTTCCTTTTACTGGTAATAAGAGTATCAGAAATATCCTTAGGTCTCATTCTCTTTTACAAATGATGGAATCATCCTTCCATAATAGTAATATCAACAAATAACTTTGCAATTAGCACAAGAAGTATGTTTTTCCTGTTTGGTGTTATAAGGACATTGAATAGAAATGAGAAAGCATAGGCATAATTGTGTTTAAATTTTCTTATTATAGGTAACTACCTTTAGCATCCACATTTGCTTTTTAAGAAATATACTATAATAAAACCTTTTTAACAAATAAATATCTTATAATTTTTATTTCAATATGATCATTTGCTTCACGCTTTAAAATATTGTATTTTGAAGATAATGCAAGAAAGAGGCAGAGAGATTTAAAAGACCAAAATTAACATACAAAATTTAATTTACTTCAGTTAAAACATAAAATGAGTATGGTATTCATTTAGGATTAGAGTAGACAAAATTCCAAAGAATTTAAGATTTTTGTTAATAATTAAATAGCTTTGAAAACAGAGAGATAATTATGATATTTCAGACCCATACATAATTTCCCATAATTCTGAGCATAGAAAAGAAGAATGTACTCCAAAGTAATATAAACACCTTCAATAGTTCATAATAAATTAGATTTTGGCATTTAGGTCAATTACAAATAATATTTTGTTGATTATGTATGTATAATTCATTCATTTAAGTATCTAATAGTCATGCTGATTAAATCAGTTTTACATTCTGAATATTAAACATATTAGATAATGTTTCTGAAGTTTACCTTTGTAAATTGCAGAATCTAATTTTATTCAAGAGCACATTCCAATTAAAATGAAGTATTAAAATAATATCTCATAGTCCACTCTGAATGGCTTTTTACAGGTACTTCTCTGATAATGTCTTTAGATTTCAGTTCTACAGTGAAATCATAAAAACATGTTAGGAAAAAAAAAACCAGGAGGGAAATAAAAATGCAATGGAGGTAGGAAAATGTAATAATCTCAGCCAAGTAAAAAATTAAATTTGTGAGATTGCATACTCTTTCTTTCCATTCTTAAATTGTTCCAAATAAGCTATGTGGAGATTGACAGCTGAAAATAATAAAAGTTCAATTATTTTGATGAGTGCTGCATACTATATTTGGTGTCTGGAGTCAAGCCCAGGAAGGAAATATTGATATATTCTCCATATTCCCTAATATCCCAAAATTCAGGTGACTCATATTGGTAGGACTCCGTGATGAGATAATGAAGGGGAATTGTGGTATTATGAAATTTCATAAAGCACAAATTCAATGACGTTATAAAATTTTAGCTAAAGTAAAGGCCTCAAGGCATATTATTTGTTATGAATAAAACTCCAAACTTTTGATGGTCTGAACCTCTGATTCATTCAGCTGAGATTGTCAATAATAATACTTTCTTCCTCTACTTCTTCATAGGGCTGTGAAACAGTTAAATTAAATACTGTCTGTGAAAGTGACTTTCAACTACTAGGCTGCAGTAATATCAGCCTCCAATAGTAATAGACATTTTAATGGAAAAAAGAAAATACCAAAAAATAACAAGATCTCTATGACAGACAACAGGAGAAAAAATTGAGTTTTCTGAAGTTCAGTCAAGAAATATGCTAACTCTAGCAATTTTAACAAAACAATGAATCCTTCCCATGTGAGCATATAGGAATTATTTCTGCTGTAGAAACAACCTGACTTTTATTTTAATTGGTAATTGAATTGTGTTTTAATAGTAAAATCTATTTAATAAGTGAGGGCAGATTTATCTTGCTACTTTCTGTAAATAGGAATACCAATAAAACCCTTCCTGAGTCTTCCATTCTGGGCTGGATACTGAAATTGCATAGTGTAACTAATCCTTCATAGACTTTGTCATAAGTAGCATTATCATGAATTTTCAATTAAATTAAGCTAATTAATATATATTTATCCTTTTCTTATTTGAAAGTTCTAATAGTAACAATTTAAGAGGATTTAACTTTGTTTAGATATGACCAAATTGTCTGCATTAAGAAAAATAGTAGTCAAAAAACCTAAGGGAGTCACTAAAGATTTAATTTTTGATAGACAGCATACTACTTTAACACACTTTCACTAGAAATTTACTCACCATATACTTGAAATTTCCAATTTACTTTAGAGATTCATTTTATTTGGCAATGCCAAGTGAGAGAGAAAAAAATAATAATGTTAGATATTTTCAAGACAATTGAATTCAGGTAACTAAATCAAGAAATATTTTAAATTCAATTTTAAGTTTGAAATTATATATGTAAGACCTAACCAAAATAACAATAATTTAAAGGTTAATTCTCAAGACATAAAGATACAAAAATATAATTTTAGCATTAGGAAGGACAAGAGGATTTTTTTTTATCAATTTGAGGATACTTTGTATTATATATATTGTGACTGGTAGGCCAATCTGAGCTACAGAATGAGATTCTGTTTTACAAAACGAAAATATTAATGAATTCACAGATTAAATAAACATATGCTTTGAAATATATTAGTTTTAAGGTATAGTTAGATTTAATTTTCAACTTGACCCAATCTAAAATCATCTGCTAGAGCAGTCTCCATGAGAGATTATCTAGATTGGACTGTTGACAAGTATTTATAAGATTGTGTTTATTATGTCGATTGTACCTTCTTTGAGGTGGCTTTGTTCAATAGTCAGAACACTGGAGAGGAATTTGGAAAGAACGTAGAATGTTAATATGAATGAATTAATTACTTACTCTGTGCTCTTGATTATGCTTATAATGTGATGTGTTCAGTGACTTCAAATTCCAACTCTGACCTCCCTGAAACGATGGATTCTGGTAAGAAATAGCTTTTTTTTTCCTTAATTGGCCTTATTGGACTATTTCATTAGAGCAATGGAAGAAAAAACAAGACAGAGATTAGTTCCAAGAGTGTATCACTGTCATCATATATCCATTTATATGGTTGTTACTATATCACTTAAACTGTATCATGACAAGAATGTGGAAAAGCCTGGAAATTTGGAATACCAATGCCTTGAATTCCAGAAGCAATGGTTAGTAGGCAATTCTGGTGAAAACTTGGAAAACAAAAATATTGAGAAAAATGTGGACAGTAGGAAGCTAGCTAGCTCACTAAGTTTTATACGTGAATGCTCTATCAGGAACTGGACATATAGCCATTCATGTGATAGTTTGGCTAGGTTATATTCCATGTATGGTATGAGATGTGGTTAGGAATAAGATTAATGATAATAGACTGATTCGTTAGACAGAGAAAATTTCAAGGCAAGATAGCATTCAGGCTAATGTTGACCATCTAGGTTAGTTTGACCTCTGGCACTTGTGTGGATCAGATTAATTTTATTACATTAATTATTTGGGAAAACACAACTTTTCTGTTGCTATGAAGACAAGACCAAGACCAAGATCAAGGCATTTTATATAGAAGAAATGGTTTATTGGGGCCTCACTGTTTCAGAAGAGAAATCTCTGACCATCATGGTGAGGATCATGGAAGTAAGCAACCAGGAAAGGTGTTACATCAGTAGCTGAGAGCTTACATACCAGTCCACAAAGAAAAATCAGACAGGTAATTGAAAAGGCATGCCGTTTTGAAACTTCAAAATCAAGCAGGAGGCAAAGAGCTTACTTGGAATGGCAGAGATTTTCTCCAACAAGGCCACACCTCCTAAACCTTTCTAACAGTTCCACTAAAAAGGGACCAAATATTCTAATATATAAGCCTATATGGTCCACTTTCATCCAAATCAGCACCACCACCAAATATGCGTTATTCCACAGTATGGAAACCTAGAGTGAATACAAGGAGAGAACTTGAGCTGAGGACTAGCATGCCTAGATTACTTCTTTGCTTTTTGTCATTTACTGTGACTGATGTGACTAGCTGCTACAAGTTCCTACTCTTGGATTTCAACTTAGAATTTTGAGCCAAATAAATAACTTATATTTTAAATTGGTTTTATTAGAAGGTTATATTGACAGAGTATTATTAATAAAATAGAGACTGCAGGTTAAGGATAGAGTATTTGCTTAGTATGATCAAAGCTAGTGTTTGATACCCTCAGTTTTCAGAGGCAGAGCATAAATTATAGTGTAATTACAACATTTCTCACTTCATTTCTCTCCTGACAAACTTTCCAGTACATCCTTCCTCAGCCTCTTTAAAATACATGCCCTTAATTTTTTATTGATTGTTATTATATATACATACAGACACACACACACACACACACACACACACATACACACACACACACACACAAACATACACACAAACACACACTGTGTATGTATGCAATGCAAATATATTCCTAAAAATGTAAACACAACCTTCTCAATCTATATAATGTTAATTGTACACATAGTTTTAAGCTGATCATTTGATATTTGATAACAAGTTGTTGTTACTTACCCCATGGAAGTTCATTTCTCCAGCTCTCAATAGTCCTTAATTGCCTGCAGTTCTTTGTTTAGGGTTGAGGACGCCTGGTGTGCAGCCTGTATTAGTACAACTATCTGTTTTGCACTTGTTCATTTTAGGTTTAGTCACCACACTGGTAACACTTTATAGATGTAGATTCTGATAATCCTAGAAGACGATCTCACAGCAAATTCCTCTGCTGATTTGTACATTCTTCTGTTGACTTTTCCACAAGACATATAGGCCTTAGGTGCAGTAGATGTATTTGTTGAATTTGGGCTCCACAATCCTTAATTTTAAATAGTTGTGACTTTCTATACAGGCCTCGGCTGTAGCAAAAAAAAGCAATTGATTCTTTGATAAGGGATAAGGTCTAGATTATCTGGTAATATAAGGACAAATATTAGAATATAGTTAGGGAATAGTCTGATTTAGTAAAATAGTAGTTGTGGCATCTTCTCTAATATTGATGGCATCACTAGCCCTAAATATTTGGTTAGATTTCCAGCTCCAGGCAACTGGACTCTTATTGAGTGGACCTTAATTCTAATTACAGAATTTTTGATTACTGCCAACAATGGGTATCCCTACAGCACAGTAGGCTTACTATGACATCCTGATCATAGCTGAATTTCATAGGACACATAGCTATGCATTAAAGGCAGTTGTTTCATTCTCATGGAAACAGTCATGTTGTCTTCTGAGACCATGAAACCTAGTTGCCATGGAGGAGGCATTCAATTTCATTTCAGCTAAAAGGAGCTGGTCCCCTGTGCATAGTGCTTCATCAATAAGGGTTTATCTTACAGTTCTGGTGAATAATCAAGGGCAACAGCATAGGATGTATGCCTTAGGAGTCTCATGAACAACTCTGACCAACAATACAAAACCCGGCATCTCATGCTGTGTTTCAGTATTGTTATTTGGTAATATTTGAGATTTGGAGGAAAAACTGTTACCCAAGATAAAAAAAATTATTTAAACTAGCTATATGTATATATACAAATATTTACTACACATACATATACATACATATTATATATGCATACATATATATTTACTATGCATTGTCTATATATATATATGTATAAAACACTGTATATATTTTTTTAGATAACTTAGAGCGTAATTCCTTACAATTATTTCAGACATATGTACTGCTATGTTGTTCTCTTTCTTCTGGGTTCAAACTTCTCCATTTACCCATCATTTCTCATATATCCTGTTATTCTCTTTTTTATTGCTCCCTAAGCAATTGTCCACTTGTATTTCTCTTGTTTCTGAAGATACTATATGATATGTAATTACATCTCAAACTTTGAAGCTAGGCACCTCCAGTGAGAGAGAATATGTGATGTTTGTCTCTTGGGGTCTTGGTTACTTCACCTAGTATGATCTATTCTGATTCTAAAGATTTACTGTCAAAATTTGTTATTTCATTTTTCTTAACAATTAAATTATGTTACATAATATATATGTACTACATTATCCTTTCATGACTTAATGTATGTTGAGATTGTTCCCAATTCTTACCAATTGTGAATAGAAAAAATTAGCATGGTTGATCAAGGATCTCTGGATTAGGATGTCAAGTTTCTTGGACATGTGACAGTATATGGTATAGACAGGTCATATGGCAGTTTTATTTTTATTTTTTTTAAAGGGGGGATTATCAACATTGATTCCTATGGTGACTGAATCAGCTTTCAATCCTACCAATAGTGAATGCGGATTCTCTTTTGTACCCATCACCTCCAAGATGTGTTGTGAGTTATTTTATTAATCTTTTCCTTAGTGACTGGGGTAGGATGAAATCTCAAAATTGTTTTGATTCACTGAATTTCCCTAATGGATAGTGACAAAGCAATTTTTTTAAGTAAGTAAATTACCTATGTTTTATTTCTTCTTTGAGAACCTGTTATTCATATACTAGACCCATTTTTTGAATGGGTCATCTGTTTTTGAGTTTTTAAAATATCTCTGCCTGATATTTATCTTCTGTCAGATAAATGGCTGGCAAAAATTTTCTCCAGTTCTCTAGGCTTCTTCACCTGGGGAAGCTCAGCTGAAATATTTCCATTTTATTAAGTCCCACTTGTCAATTTTTTGACTTAAAACTTGGGCAAATGGAGTCATTTTTAAAAAGTCATTTTCTACATCTATCTTATGTAGGATAATGCCTATGAAATTTTTTCTAGTCCTTTCAATGTTATAGGTTCCACACTTAGGTTTTTATGCATTTTAATTAGTTCTTATGCAAAGGGATTGATAGGAGTGGAATGTTATTATTCTGCATATGAAAATCTAAGACAATTTCTTAAGAAAGTTTACTTTTCTCTACTACATATTTTTTGGAATTTATGTCAGGCACTATATAGCTGAAATTATATATACCAATGTTTGGGTCTTCAATTTTGTTCTATTGGTATATGTGTTTGTTTTGTATCAATATCATATTGTTTTCTTAATATGAGTCTGAAATATAGCTCAAGATCTAGAATGGTAAAACCTCTTGCTTTTGTTCTGGATTATTTTAGTTACCTGTAGTATTTTCTAAGAAGAATGAGATAGGCATTTATATTGATATTGAATTGAATTGATATATAACTCTTGGTTATATAAGCATAGAGTCACTTTCCCTTTCCTAGTGTGTATCTCTTTCTTCAGAGGTTTGAAATTCTAATTATAGAGGTGATTCACTTTCTTAGTTAAATTTATTCCTTGATATTTTTAAGGCTATTGTGAATGGAAGAATTTTAATGATTTTTTATGTTCACTGTTGGTATACAAAATAAAAAAATACATTTGATTTGTGCAAATTTATTCTGCATACTGCCACATTGATGATTTTTATATTGTATCTACGTATTTCTTCTGGTGGAATTTTGAGAATCTCAAATATTATTATCATGCTATTTGCTAATAGAATTGCCTTAAATTCTTTACTTCTTCTTATATTACTTTAATTTCTTGTTCCATTACTGCATTAGCTACCACTTAGAACACAGTGTTTAAAATGATTGGGAGTAGTGGAGATACGTGTTTCATTTCTGACTTCAGTGGGATTGCTTCAAGTTTTTCTCCATTAGCAAAATTTTGCTGTGGACCCTCATGTACAACTTTCATTATTATGAGACTGTTATCTGCAGCTTTACATTCATCATGAAGTCAAATTGAATTCTATCAAACATTGTCATATGTTGAGAGAATCATGTTATTTCTGTCTTTAGTCAGTTGATGTGGTGTATTATATTAATTGACTTGTTCACATTGTATCATTCCTGAATTTCTGGTATAAAAATATTGTGTATAATATTGTGTCATTGTGTATAACTTTTGTGATGAATACATTGTGTTTGAAAGTATATTATAGTTAATATTTTAGAATATGTTCATTGATAATATTGGCCTATAGAGTATGTTGTTGAAGAGATAAGAAATAAAGAAGTCACAACTTTGTATGATAAAGGCAATTTATAGCAAACTCACAGCCAACAACTTAAATGAAAAAAATTCTAAGCATTTCCACTAAAATCAGTTACAAGAAAAGATTTCCCACTCTTTCCATACCTTTCAATATAGAACTTGCCATGTTACTTAGAGCAATAAGACAATTGAAAGAGATAAAGGTGATAAAAATTGAAAAGGGAGAAGTCAAAGTATCTTCCTTTGGAGATTATAATACAGTACATATAAATGACCAGAAAATTTCACTGTGGAAGTATAATAGCTGACAAACACTTTCAGTGAAGTAGCTGGATATAATACTAGCTCACAAAGGTCAACGAATTCCAACTCAATTCTTCATAGAGTTAGAAAGAGCAATTCTCAAATTCATTTGGAATAACAAAAAGGCCAGGATAATGAAAACTATTCTCAACAATAATAGAACTTCTGGAGGAATCACCATCCCTAATTTCTAGCTATACTACGGAGCAATAGTGATAAAAACTGCATGGTATTGGTACAGAGTCAGGCAGGTAGATCAATGAAATAGAATTGAATACCCAGAAATGAACTTACATATCTATTGTCACTTGATCTTTGACAAAGGAGCTAAAAACATCCAGTGGAAAAACAGTATTTTCAACAAATGTTGCTGGTTCAACTGGAGGTCAGCATGTAGAAGAATACAAGTTGATCCATTCTTATCTCATTGTTCAAAGCACAAATCCTAGTGGACCAAGGACTTTCACAAAAAACAGATACATTGAAACTAATAGAACAGAAAGTGGGAAAGAGCCTCAAACACATGGGCACAGGGGAAAATTTCCTGAAGAGAACAATGTCTTATGCTCTAAGATCAACAATCAACAAATGGGACCTCATAAAATTACAAAGCTTCTGTAATGCAAAGGACACTGTCAATAGGACAAAACAGCAACTCACAGATTTGGAAAAGATCATTAGCAGCCTTACATCCAATATAGGGCTAATATCCAAAATATAGAAAGAACTCAAGAAGTTAGACTCCAGAGAATCAAATAACCCAATTAAAAATAGCATACAGAGCTAAACAGAGAATTCTCAACTGAGGAATCATGAATGGCTGAGAAGCACTTAAAAGAAATGTTCAACATGCTTAGTCATCAGGGAAATGCAAATCAAAACAACCCTGAGATTCCACCTTACACCAATCAGATGGTTAAGATGAAAACCCAGCTGACAGTTGATGCTGGCAAGGATGTCGAGAAAGAGGAACACTCCTCCATTGTTGTTGGGATTGCAAGCTGGAACAACTACTCTGAAAATCAATCAGAAGTTTCCTGAGAAAATTGGAAATAATTCTACCTGTAGACCCAGGCATACCACTACTGGGCATATACCCAAAAGATGCTTCAATATATAACAAGGACACATTATGCTATTATAATAGCCAGAAGCTTGAAACAATCCAGATGTCCTTCAACAGAAGAATGGATATAGAAAACATGGTTTATTTACATAATGGAGTACAACTCAGCTTTTCAAAACAATGACTTCATGAAATTCACAGGCAAATGGATGGAACTTGAAAGTATCATCCTGAGTGAGGTAACTTAGTCACAAAAGAACACACATGGTATGCACTCACTGATAAGTAGATATTTGGAAAAAGCTCTGAATACCCACTGTACAACTCACAGATCATATGAAGCTCGAGAAGCAGTAAGACCAAATTGTGGATGCTTCAGTCCTGCATTGAAGGGGAACAAGATGATCCCGAGAGGTACATGGATGGGGGCCTAGGAGACAGAGAGGAGGGGGAGGAAATAAGGAGGGCAGTATCAGGTACTAGAAGAGGCAGGAGAGAGGTACAGAGGGTTAGGACATCAAATAAAAAATTATGCAGTGGAAAATGAGGAACTGGGCATGGCCACTGGAGGTTCCCAGATGCCAGGGAAGCAAGAGGCTCCCAGATTCAATAGGGATGACTTTGGCTGAAATGTGCAGTGATGGGTAATAGAACTCATAGAAACCACCTCTAGTAGATAGGCAAGGCTCCTGGTGGAGGAATGGGCCACACACTCATCTCAAAATATTTAACTCAGGAATGTTCCTGTCCAAAGGAAAAATAAGGGGAAAAAATGGAGCAGAGACAGCAGGAAGGGCCATCTGGGGACTGCCTCACTGGGGAATCCATCCTGTCTGCAGATACCAACCACACTGCTGCTGTTGCAACGAGGCACTTACTACAGAAACCTGATGCTGCTGTTCCTGGGGAGGTTCTGCCAGCAACTGACCAATGTAGATGCAGATACTTGGAGCTAACCATCAGACTGAGCTCTCAGACCCCTGTGGGAGAGCTGGAGGAAGTACTGGAGGAGCAGAAGTAGATTGTAACCACATACAAAGAACAATGTTGGCTGATCGGACCACCAATGATCCCAGGGACTAGACCACCAATCAAGGGTTGTACAGGGAGGGATCCATGGCTCCAGATACATATGTAGAAAAGGATGGCCTTGTCTGACATCAATGGGATGGGAAGCCCTTGGTCCTGTGGGTTTGATGCCCCAGGATAAGGGGATGCTGGCGTGGTAGGAGAGAAGAGGATGGGTGGGTGAGTGAGCACACTCAGAGGCAAAGTGTGGAGGGGAGAGGGAAAGTGTGGCATGAAAGATTTGTGCAGGGTAAGAGGGAAGTGAGAGATCATTTTATATGTAAACGAATGGAATGATTAAAAAATAAAATGATAGATTCATATATGAAAGAAAAAATAAAATGAAGTATTTGTCTAAAATCTAAAACAAAAAAGAAAGAAAAAGAGATAGATAAATAAATAAATAAATAAATAAATAAATCAGGGAAACAACTTTCATAAAAAATTCAAAAAATAAATCTTGGGAAACTTTTATTCAAGCAAATGGATGATTTGTACCATAAAATCTTCAAGCATTGAAGAAATAATTTGAAGAATATATCAGGAGATGCAAAGATCTGGCATACTCATGGATCATTATGTATAACATACTAAAAATATCAACCCTACCAAAACCAATATAGATTGAATAAAATCACCATCAAAATCTAACACAGTTCTTTTCACAGAACTTACAAAACAATTTTTAAATTCATATAGAAACCTATAATACCAAGCATTCCTAAAACAATCCTGAACAATAGAGGAACTGCTAGAGATATCACTATCAGTTATTTCAAGTTGAACCACAAAGCTATCATGAATTTGATCAATAGATTCAAATTAAAGACCCAAACATAAGTCTATAAACCTATGGACACATGATTTGATAAAAATATCAGAATGCACACTAAAAAAGACAACATCTTTAACAAATTGTACTATTCAAAATGAATATCTTTATGTAGACGAATCAAAATAGATCTTTACTTGTCAACCTGCACAAGACTCAAATACAAGAGGATCAGATTCCTCAATATAAAACCAGATACACTAAATCAGGTAGAAGGGAAAATTGTGATTAGCTTTGCTACAGCAAAAGATTTTCTGTATAGGACAGTGTTAAGACAGGCACTAAGATCAAAAATTAATAAATGTGACCTCAGGAAATAGAGAAGCTTCTGCATGGCAACAGATACCATATGGTCAGTGTCAGCCTATAGAATCAAACAAAAAAAACCTTTTAGAACTATTCATCTAACACAACACTAATATCCAAATGTATAAAGAAATAAAGAAATTAGATATAAAGAAAACAAATAACGCAATTAAAAGGGGGTGTTACAGATCCAAACAATTCTCAATAGAGGAAACTCCAATGCCTAAGAAACCTTACATAACTGTTCAACATTCCTAGCCACAATGGAAATAAATATTCAGAACTGTTTTACAACTTCATCTTACTGTTGTCAGAATGGCTAAGATCAACAAAATAAGGAATGACTCACACTATCAGAAATAAGCTCACTGATTTCCACAGTCGTTGTGTAAGTTAACACTCTCAATAGAAATGGCTAGTAGTCTTTCTTTCTCCACATACCATCATGTATACCACTTGTAAACATATGCCTAAAGCATGCTTCATTCTACCACGAACATATATGTTTATTGCTGTTCTATACTAGCCAAAAATTAGCAACAACTTATAGGTTCCCAAATGGAAAACTGAATAAAGAAAAAATAATATATTTATACAACGGTGTACTAATGAGCCATTTAAAAATTTGTACCCAAGTGGGTGGCACTCGAACAAAATCATCCTTAATATCTTAAACCCACAAATAGAAGTATGTGTGTATTTGCTTTGGCATGGATATTATCCATTACATAAATGATAACCAACCTACAATTCATAGATGTAGAAAGGGTAGGTGTAGTGGTTTGAGTAAGTATGGTCCTTATAGTCTCATAGATTTGAATGCTTTTTCACCAGGAAGCAGCCCTATTTGAAAGTGTGGCCTTGGTGGAGAAAGTGTGTCACTGGGGCAGGCTTTGAGATTTCAAATGCTCAAGCCAGACCTGGTGCGCCTCTCCCTCTCTTCCTGCTGCTTGTGAATCCAGATGTAGAACTGTCTTGATCTCTCTAGAACCATGTCTGTCTGCATGACTACACTAATGCTTATGCTATCATGAAAGGGAAGATGGAAATCTCAGGAGGCCTTAACACAGACAAAGAACTACATCTAAGTAACGACAGTGAAGTGGTTCTTTTCTTAATGAGGGTTATTATTGCTGTTAGGAAACATGTGGCCAAAGGCAATTTTGGGAGGAAAAGTGTTCGTTTCACTCACAATTCCATATAACGCTTCATTACCAAAAGAAGTTAAGGGCAGTAACTCGCACAGGACAAGAACCTGGAGGCAGGAGCTGATCCAGAAGCCATAGAGGAGTGCAGCTTACTGGATTGCTCTGACTATATTTTTATAGAATCTAGAATCAACAGCCCAGGGATGACCCTAACAAAAATAGGTTGGGCTCTCCCCATTGATCACTAATTTTAAAATGCCCTACAGGCTTTCCTACAGTCCAATCTAATGAGGCTGAAGGAAAATTTCTTAATTAATGATCCTTTCTCTCAGATGATTTTACCTTGTGTCAAGTTTATATAAAACTATCTATGACAGTTATACAAAAAGTAATGGTTAACACTAAATTGTCTCAATAGAACATCTGTCTATCTCTATGTCGATCTCGATATCTATCTATCTATCTATCTATCTATCTGTCTGTCTGTCTGTCTGTCTGTCATCTATCTATCTATCTATCTATCTATCATCTATCTGTGTAACTACCTGTCTGTCTGTCTGTCTGTTGGTCTGTCTGTCTGTCGGTCTATAATTTTTAAAAAGTCATAAATTTGAGAGAGAGTAGAATGGGCTAGGAAAGAACATAAGAGAATTTGGAAGGAAAAAAGAAATATGAGAATTGATGCAATAATATTCTAGTAAAATTTAAAAATTAAAGAAACATAATGTTATCTTCAGTTGCACACTTTTACTTCTAGCAATGGTGAGATGCAGCCAGGCAAGTCTCCAGGGTACGCTGGCCAGTTCAGTAAGACATTTTGGAAATCTTCAGGTGATAAGATACCTGAATCAAAAATTAAGGTTTACTAAATCTGAAGAATGATATCTGAGTTTATTCTGTGCTCTCCACAAACATTACCACCCAGGTGCTCTTATACTCTCAAGGAAGTGTGTACTATTACACACAGATACACACATCACCATTGCAAATACATAAACTTAAACAGTAAAAGGATAAAATGAAGACTGAGTCAAGTTGTGGCAGGGAAGAGATACAGCCCACCAAAAATAATCGAGGCTGACTTATATAGCAAAAAGATATCATCCAGCAGTAAAAAAAAAAAAAAAAAAAAAAAAAACAAACTATAAACAGGTAAATAATGTAACACAAATAGAAACAATGCACTAAATCTAAAGAGAAATATGCAAATAAAGGTAAATTTCACCAAAGAATATTTCACTGTAGTTGTTATTATATGATAAAACTAAAATTGTTTCTTAATTTACTTTTCAAGTCAAGCAAATTGTCACTGTCTTAGAAATACCTGCATGTAAATGCTATTTGATCTGCTACATATAAAAATTATTTGACCACACATATACATAAAAGTACTACTGCCTCATTTTATATATATACATACGTATATACATACACATATCCATATACATACATACAGATACATATACATCATATAAACATGCAAATATACATCATCTACATCTACACACGGAGATATATATATGATATATATATATATATATATATATATATATATATATATATATATATGGAACTCCTTCCATTATTTTATAGCTTACAACATTATTTTTTATGTGTGAAATAGGACTTCTCTAATAGGTAAGTTTGTAAAACAGGATTGTTCCTCTTTTGTATCTGTACTTGACGTTACTTGTACTTGGTGAACATGCCTTGAATGATTTAGTTTAGATAAAATTATCATGAGTATTATAATCCTTTTCCTTTGTATCTATACCACAAATTTCAAAGAGGACCTACACAAATGATAAACTATTGGGTAGTCATGTGTAAAAAGAGTTCTGATCAAGCAGGATCTCATGTAGGCTAGCCTGGACCTTGATACTATATATTACAAATACCAGTTCTTTCAGCATGGCAGGTACTCTAAAAGATTATTTAATGACAATTGATAACAAGCAATATAGTAAAAAGAATGGGAATAATACTCCATCTAAGGGATTTTTATGTTTGTGACAAGCTGTATTTACAAAAATATAGAACTCACAGGAACAATTCAAAGAACTTTAAATGTTGGTATATCAGAATAAACTGATTAATATACAAATAATTTAACTAGGATAAGTAAGTTTATACAAACCTCTGGATGATACTAGCTTTGTTTTTGTTTCATTTTCAAAGGTTTTATTATATACAATGTACTTCAGGAAATTTATTACTTTTAATCATTGGGGAAAGTAGAACAAAATTTTACAGCCTTTACTTGTCTAGAAATCATGACATAATTATAAAATATTTTCTTTCAATTGGAGTTTTATTACTTCTTGAAAATTGTGTACAATCTGATTTGATCATATTCATCCCCCCATTAACTCTAACTCCTCCCACATCCACACCATTTCCTGTCCTCACAAATTTGCACTTTCCTCTCTCTCTCTCTCTCTCTCTCTCTCTCTCTCTCTCTCTCTCTCTCCATCTTTCTATCTCCCCCACCTTCTTTTTTCAATCACCATTCATGTGTAATTCATATTATGCATATATGCTTGAACTTTGACTGGAACATGATCAACTTACCAGGGACTATAATATTTTAGCTTTTGTGAAAACAAAAGGATGTGTTTGGGGGAGGCAGAGAATCAATGTACTGTGGGCAGCAGCATGAGAAAGAACAATAGTGAAAGAGAACGAACAAGAAAAAGTTTTATGAAAATTCCTTAAGGAGACCCTTATTATTGTATGCTAATTAAAAAGAGAACTAGAAAATAAACAAGAAGGACTTGGCAGGTCAGATGAATCACATAAATACACAAAATGTTAGATAAAATGCTTGTTTTCTTGTCATCCTTGTTGTTGTTTAACATGAATATTCTTTTCTGACTAAATTATAAGATTCTAATTTTCTCTTATGGCAAGTTACACCTTGAGCCACCACAATAAATACAGATTTCATAATGGGTAAATTCAACACACATAAAGAATAATTATCTATGGAGTTTTACTGCTTGAGGAATTTTAATACACTTACTACGTCCCTTATCAAATTTCAGTGGGATGAAAGTCTACGAAATTATTTTTAGTCAATCAAAATATGAGCAACTAATTCTATTCTCCATAATCTACTTATATAAGTTTTATCCTTTGCTGTTGAAATGTTTAACCAAACCATCTGTCATTATAAGTAGGATAAGGGTTTAATTACTTACAGAAATGCAATTATACCATTAATGTTCAGCTAAAATTGATCCTATTCAATTTAATTAGCAATGCAGCTGTGAGTAGAAAGAGACAGGTCTGTTCTGTTAGCCAAAACAAAACGTTATAATGGCTTTGTTTTAGTTGTCTGGGTAGTATTCAGAATTTTGACTCCATCCCATTATTCTTTGAGAGTGAGTGTGTGTGTGTGTCTGTGTGTGTGTGTCTTTGTGTGTGCATGTCTATATGTGTATGTTTATAGAGCTACATATATCTCTCTGTATATACCTGTATATACCTTTACATATAATCATGCATGTATGTAAATATTTACATGTAAGAACATGTATATAACACATTTTCTATATATTAATATATGTGCCTGTATTCATATACATGGGTTTTATATATTTAATGTTTTTGTGTCTTTGCATATATATATACACATACATATATATATGTATGTGTGTATATATATATGTGTGTGTGTGTGTGTGTGTGTGAATTTTCTGTATGTTTATGCAATATGCACGAGGTAATTCTGCCTCTGGATGCTAACCCTTTTCTAAATCTCTATGACTAGTCTGAAGTATCCAAAAGCATTTCATGGAAAGGCACTTCAGGTATAAATTTTTGGGAAAGTGTTTGAGGGAGACCTGGAGACATGCTAAAAAGGGGCAGTATAAAGTAATTTCTGGGTCATGATCATCTGAGATATGAGGCTAGCATTTATAAGGGATGGCATGCAACCTATATTGAAGAACGCAGGAGCATTCCAGAATGCTTTTATATAATATTGTAACACAAGTGCATCTACTAATTATTTTTCTTTGATCCCACTAACACTTGTATTTTCTAAATATGAATATTTTAATGTTATTTCAAAGAACATAAGGAACAGATTAACAATGTCAGATGTGTGAGGTTTTCTTATCACATACCTTACAGTTGCTGTAGCAACATGTGTACAAGCAGAACCACAAAGAGAAAAAACCTGGCACATTAGGAAAATCAACGAGGATTGCTCTGATTTCCCTGTATGAAATGAAATAATGGGGGAGCATAATGAGGTTCTAAGAACATCGATTCTGAATCAGCTGAGAATGATTGACGAATCACCTGAAACTGGGTGGCAGGAAGATCAGGAGTTGAAGGTCAAGCTGGGTTACATTGCCATCTGTGAAAAATATGAGCAAATTATGTAACTGAATAAAATAAATATTGCAAGTGTGTCTGACATAGAGGGGAAGGAATAAGAATAGGTATTTTGCGGTAATTCTAAAGATGAGAGGATTCTTCCTCCTCCTGCTCTTTCCCATCCTCCCCACTATCTCTTCTACTTGTCCTTTAGAAAGAAAATATCTTACGACATACATATAGGTGAGGCTACCCTAGAACTCACAATGTTTCTGTTTGAATCTCAATCTCACCACTAAAAGAATTGTAAGCATATGTATATCACCAAACTTGAAGAAGTTTAAAGTTTTTATAAGATTACTTGTACAAGCATTCTAAAATTATAATTTAATTTTACAAATATTTTTTTATATTTGTACAATACTTATGTATATTTAAAATGTTTGACATATATAAAAATATATAAAATGTAAAAAATGAAACAAATTAAGTAAATTTTTATGATATTGTAGCCAAATCATATAAGGTGAGGATGGTGATATAACAGTAAAAAAAAGAAATAGAAGTTAAAACTTCCTCAAGTTCTTCATTTCTCAAATAATTGGAATTTAGAGGCGATATGGATATTATTGTAGAACTATGAATAATATTAAGGTCAAGAGGAAAAAAAGTTGTTGAGACAAAAATAAAACTCAAAAACATTCAAAGAATATAATCAAATGTAAAACATAAGTTTAACCTAAAAGTAGGTACAAAACCTGGGACATCCTTTAAAATTACCTAATTCTTTTTTTGTTTTGTTTTGTTTTGTTTTGTTTTGTTTTGTTTTGTTTTTTCAGGTTTTTTGAGACAGGGTTTCTCTGTGTAGCCCTGGCTGTCCTGGAACTCACTCTGTAGACCAGGCTGGCCCTGAACTCTGAAATCTGCCTGCCTGTGCCTCCCAAGTGCTGGGATTAAAGGTGTGCGCCACCACTGCCCGGCAAAATTACCTAATTCTTATCAATAGTCATCAATAAATCAATAAATAATGACTATTATATCCAGCATAGAATCATATAATTCTAGTTCAACCTCTTGGATAGTAGAGTCAGAAGAATCATTTGCAACCATTGAGATACATGAGGCCCTCCAACAAAAGTCAAGAAAATAGGGTGGAGACAACAGAGAAAAAGGAAGGAGAAAAGGGAGAAAGGGATGGAGAAGAAAACAAAATATAACAATTGATACCAAACATGTTACCTATATTCTAATTCATAGTTTCCAGGTACCATCCTTCTTGGAGGATCCAAGGTTTCATAGAAAAAGTGGCTGATTCCATGTCACCAGCAGGAATCTTCAGATAAACTTAATCACTTCCTATATCAAAAACCAACAGAGTATCCATGTCTAGCGTGGTTGTGATTCAGGGTTATCAATAAAAATTGACAATCAGAATTAGAGCACAAAGGGTTGGACAAATGCATGATTATCATGCACTAAAATTATGAAAGGGTATGAATGAAACTGTGAGTTTACAAACATACTTTCAAACATCAATGAAACAATTCAGTGTTTTAAAATGTGGACTGGCAAATGGGAAAGAACAATGCTATAATATACTTTCTACTGCTGAAATAAAAATTATCATAAAATGTTATAAAAAGAGAAATTTATTGCTCATTAAATAATCTGGTTACAAAATCATATCAATTGACTTTTCAATCTGTTATGCTCAAATTCTAAGATATGATACATCTGTATAGGTGATGAAATTTCATATACACAAAAAATAAAGTCAGATATAGAAACAGTACTCTACTTAACATTTGCCACAGTTTTATTTGGCAAACAGTGGAAAGAAATCATAAGAGTTAATTCTAAGAAAGTATGAAGAATGTTAATGTTGAAATTTTTTATTCTATAATATTATATTTGTATTAAAATCCAATTAACAAAGCTGCCAAGATAGCTCAGCCAGTCAAGATCTTGCCACATATGTATGACTACCTGAATTAGTTTTCTGGGACCCATATAAATTTGTAAGGAGAGAATTAACTCCATAATGTTGCTCTCTGAGAGCCGTACATGTGTCATGGCATGAGTAGACAGATATAAATATAACTCACAGAAAGAATAATAATTTGAAATTTGAAGTCCTAAGTTAATGAACTCTTCTCTGATATCACAAATTGTAATGAAATATTTTTCTACTCCTTTTATGGATTTTGAGAATTTCAAACACGAGTACTGCAGTTACATCTATACCCCTGCCTTTTACCTCCTCACTTTCTCTCTTTGTCTCTCTCTCTGTCTCTTTCTTTCTATCCCTGTCTATCTCTCTGTCTCTCTCCATATATATATGCATATATCGTATGAATATATCCTATTTTTATTGATATCCCATTTTTGAAATTGAATTACCTATCAGAATCATTTCTTTTTATCACAAATAAAACTTAGTCTTCTAGGTTAAGGCAAACCACATGAGTCCTCTTTTCCTTTCATCACTCTTGTTGTCCCTGGAGACATGATGTAACAAAATAGGTACAACTGTAGCTCTTAGAGTGTCCTGAAATTATACCCAATTCTGTCCACTTTCATGCAAAGAATATCATTTGGCTTATATTTGCTTCCCTATTTCTGGAACAATAACTAATTGTTCCTAAAAAATCCTGCTTTAAAAGAGATTTTCACAAGGAAAATACAAATTTATGTTTTATTTCATTGATGGTTGCACATACATAATCTCTCTTACCTGGTTCAAGATCTACCATCACTGCTCACTAAAAAAACAGAAGTGTGAAGAAAAAGATGTGCAGCTTTGTTGGATGATGCTTAAGCTTGAATAGAAAGAATTTATTTATCTAATACTAATTATATTTCAGTTTCCCTGCATCCTTAAACAGGGAGGAGGGGAGGTGGATAGAGAACAGCATATGCACAATAACACTGTTGAGACTCTGCCAACTCTTCATTGCTGTCTTTTCATTTGCACATTTGTGTTATTTGCACATCTGGTGCCTTTGACATTTATGAAGTGACCTCCTTTTCCTTTCTTCCATATAAACACACCCACTGCAGGAGTTGAACAATCATACATACAGTGAACACAGAATATTATATTTAATGTACCATCTTTTATGAGAATATGCTAACATAATGATAGAGGGCTGATGCATGTAATCTATAATTAATACAAAGTGACTGTCATGCAGGAGAAAATGGTTCTTTCTGCAAAAATATAAGTGCAGTCATGGAAACAGCTATGGCTTTTTGATTATAATTTTTCAACCTCACTGGGGTTCTGCAGCTAGCTATTAAAGTGCTAGTGGTCTCTAGTGGAGTGGTCTCCTATCCAATTAAACTTTCACAAGTCTATCCAAGAGACACACTTCAGGTTGTCAATGACGTTGTGGGATACCACTGTGCTCCATTAAATCATGTCAAACACCTGCACTTCTAATAGAACATAATTCTGTAAGATGCATTTTGCATATGGAATTTGATGAGAGAGTTTTCTTTTGACTGACTTGAAGAATTACAATTATCAAACATATAGCACATTTGTAAATATATCAGATAAGGTGATTTGATTTCTACTGTCTTTTTTTCTTCTTTTCTCTATCACTCTAGTAATTTTTCTCCCATGAATAAGAAACTCATATCCAGAAGTCAGAAAAAAATAAATGATAAAGGTGTAAAACTATCAATAAATTTGTAGAAGTTAAATTCACTGAACAAAGTATCTAATTTTATATTTTGGACAATTTATTAAATCTAGGAAAGAATACCATGTTTATACTCAAATATTTGGTGATTTTGTATTATGGGCTTATTTCACTGTGTTACAATCTACATTGCAGATTATGAAATAACAGTCAGCCAAGTTGTGAATGTGTTAAGAGAAAATGATTACAAAATACCCAGACACTAGATAATCTTTTCTGAGATACTAACTACATACTTCTTACATAAAAGCTTTAAGATCCATGAATTCACTGTGATAATTTTAGTTATCAGCTTGATGAGTAATGCTTTAGACCTGGTGGCCTGTATGAAGATCTGCTAAGGTTTTACCTGCTTTTATTAACTGATGTGGAACTATCCATCATTCTGGGGGTGATGCCATTCTTTATTTAAGAAGTAATGGACTGTGTAAGTGTAGAGAATCTTATTCACTAAAAACTACCTATATAAATCTCAGATTTTAAAGACATCATCCTTCTCCTAATAATCATTACTGGCTTCATAATAAACATTACTCTGCCTAGCTTCTTGTGGGGAAAAATACAGGCCACAGCTGTGGAGTCCCAGTGGGTTTCCACCCTTTGGCTGGTCCCACATGCAGGGGGAATGTCTGTGGTTCCAGCAGCCGGAGGCTTTGGTGGCAGCAGGCCCCAATGACACAAGGAAGTCCTTGGTTCCAGAAAGGTTTATTGTCATGGTAGATGGTGGATGGATCTAGGCATATCCCCCTAAAACTCAGGGCAGTCCCGAGTTATATAGGGAGGAAGAAAGGGGGAGGATCTGGGGAGGATTGGGGGAGGATCTGGGGAGGCATGCTTTAATTTGCTCCGCCTTCTGGCCTTTACTAGTATGTAAATCCCTAGAGCCTGAGGCCTCTAGTCACGCCCTCTACCTGTGCACTTTGGCAGGGGCTGTCCTACATGACTGAACAATGTAGATCTATGGAAGCTAGACTGCTTTTCAGGACCCTGGATTCTGGAGGCACGCCGAACTCCTGCTGGTTCTCACACAGAGTCTCATGGTTCTAGGCACCTGCCCAACTATGAACCAGAATACTCTTACGCAGTACCACAGCTTCTGTAGATGTTTCCACCAGAACCAAAACAGAACCACTGGGAAAAGGCTAAAGGAATTGACCTATAGTTCAGACAGCCTCACTCTACTACACAGCTTTTATGGTCTCCAAGCAAAAACTCTTTTTGAGGTGTCATTAAAAGAGCTCCAATGCAAGGAAGCTATATATCACACCCGTATAAACATAATATACAAAAATAAGAACTACAAATCCACTGTCCTAATAACCAAAAACAAATACATTCCCAAAAATAACTATAAATCAAATTTACATCACATAAAAATATTATTCTTCATACATAGTTGGCTATACCCAAGTAATATAGGAATAGTTCAATACACATTAATTAATAAATGCAGTTCATCATATAAGTGAACTCAAAGTCTGAAATTGTGTTAATAGATTGCTTTCTGAAACATGACAAAATACAAACTCAACAAATCAATTAAAACTTCGACACTAATAATAAACATTCTGAAAAAGAAGTCAAGGAAAAAAAAAAAAGAAAACATCCACAGAGTGTCATCAACAGTGTCAGGAGTTGACTCTCATCCACGGCATAGGTCTTAAGTTGGGGGCAGTCATTGAATTAGATGTTTCCTCGGTCTCTGTTTGATATTTATTCCTTCTCATCTTGGAGATAAAAGAAATTTTAGGTGAAGCTTTAGTGGGTGGACTGATGTCCTCCTTTTCATCTAGAAATCCTGCTAGGCTAGAGGAGGTGGCCACTCAGTCTTTCTATCCCCTCTGGTAAAAAAAAAAAAAAAAATCTCAATGAAGGTCAACCCCACAGACTCCCCATATCCTCTCCTATCTCAGGCTTCCAGCTAGTCACCAGGGTTGGTCCCCACCAATTTCAATTCTCATTCCCAACCATTTCCTGCCCCTTTCTTGCCATATCTGACTACCATCCCCATTTCCCACCTCACCTCCTCTCCTAATCAACTCCAGCTTTCCATCCATTTCTGATGATTTTTTAGATTCTCCTTCTGAGTGAGATTTTTGCATCCTCCTTGAGACCTCCATATTATGTAGTTTTGTTTTTTTTAAATTGGATAATTACTTATTTACATTGCAAATGTTATCCCTTTTCCCAGTTTCCCTTCAGGAAACCCCCATCCCATCTTCCCTCACACTGCTTCCTTGAGGGTTCTCACATACCCACTCCAGCCTCCCTGCCCTGGAATTCACCTAGACTGGGGCATGGAGCCTTCCCAGAACCAAGGGCTCCTCCTCCTATTGATGTGGCTTATATCTAATTATAAGTGAGTACATACCTTTTGTCCTTCTGGCTCTGGGTTACCTCATTCAGAATGATATTCTCAAGTTCCATTCTTTTGCATTCAAAATTCATGACTTTGTTTTTAATATGTTTGTAGACAGGAACTTAGCATGATTGTTTCTTAAGAGGCTTCACCCAGAGACAGAGGCAAATGCAGAGACCCACAGTTAAACATCAGGTTAAGCTTGGGGAGTCTTGTGGCAGCATGGGGGGGGTGACAGTTTGAATTAAGCAAGCCATGAGGATAAAGAACACCACAAGAAGATCTACAGAGTCAATTAACATTGCCCACAGGTGCTCACAAAGACATGACGATCAACCAGAGTGCTAGACCTAGTCCCCCCAAATGTGTGTTACAAATGTTAACCTTGATGGGTTCCCTAAGAAACGGAGAAGGAGGTGTCTTTGTCTCTCTTCCCTGTCTTGGATCCCTTTCCCCTACCTGGAATGCCTAGTTGGGCCTTAGTGGGAGAGAATGTGTCTAGTCCTGCTGCGAATAGGTGTCCCAGAGTAGGGTGGTACCCAAGGTGGACTCCTCCTTTTCTGGGGAGAAAAATAGAGATAGTGTGGAGAGAGATGTATGAAGTTGTGATTGGGATGAGAGAATGAAGGATGGGCTATGTTCTGGATGTAAAGTGAATAAAAGTAAATTATTGGGGAGAAAACACAGTCACACTAATCACAAAAGTAAAATACCTGACTCCTGCGAAGTAAATGGATAAACTATTAAAACTTAAAGAATTTATAGGGAAAATGTAAGAGAAGCAATACAAGATGTAGAGAATTATTCTAGTCATGAATTAGAAAATTAATTGTGTGGAACTGACCATATTACTAAAAGCAGTCTGCAGATTTAATGTAATACTAATCAAAATTTTATGATCATTCTTCAAAAACAGAGACAAAAGCAATCCAAACATTTAAACATTTAAAGCAGACACAAAAGAACAAGAATAATAATATTTTAAAAAGCAGCACCAGAAGCAACAACAATACCACCTGAGGTATCAACATCTCTGATTTCCAACTATATTATATGACCATAACAATAAAAACAGAAAGTTATTGTTAAAAGAAAACAGGTAATTGTAAGTGTGTGGACATGTATCTCTAGCTCACAGAGCCATCAACAGATAAATTGATAAGGCAAATAAAATATGATATATATATGTATATATACACATATATATATACATATATATATCTGAATGTAGAAAATTGAAACAGTAAACTATACAAGTAAATAAAAGGAACTACAAAAAAATCACACTGTGGTTTGTATGTGAAATCAGACAGAAAGAGAAATACCATATGTGCTCACTCACATGCATATCCTAGCTTTAAACTAGAGCATAAGTAGAAGCCATGGAATTAGTGAGGTACCTTTGTTAGGATGGTAAAGGTATTAATTAAGGGGCAATAATTGATTGTTAGTAAAATGAAATTAGAAATGCAGGATATTGGAGTGGAAAACCTTAAGGAGGAAGAACATAAGAGGATTCAGAAACCATGTGAGATTAGTCTAAAAGAAGAGTCCATGAAAAGACATAAGGAAACCTATAATTTCACAACACAGTTAAAAATATAATATTGTGAATAATAGAATATGTATAATAAGAATAGGGGGATAATGAGCTTTCATGAATGAAGATATGGAATAGGAGCAAGAAGGAGGGTTAAGCAAAGTTCTGGCTAGATGAAAAAAAGCTTATAAAATCTGACTAGTTTTAAACTAATTTGCATTAATTTTTTTTTTATTTTTGTGATTCTCCTGATAGGAGACCCTGGACTCTATCATATTCTCAAAAATACTATATAGTACACAAAAACTAGAATCAAAATTGTTAAGTTTAAAGGACTATATGTTATTCAAAATAATTCTCAATAATTTTTTTCCAGCAAAAGATTTATATTGATGTTTGTTTCTGTATTTTATGACTGGATCAAAAATATCACATGGTCCTATTTTAGTAGATATAATTTGATGCTGCTTAGTGATCCATGACAACATAATATTGTTATAAACACCTATAGCACTCTATTGCAGTTTGAATATGTATCTAAGGTTGTACTTAGAACATATAATCCTTTGCTACTGGCCCTATTTTGGAAAACATTAGAAGGTAGGATATTGGTTTGTTTCTCTAGAGAACCCTGACTCAGCAGAATAGATCCAATGTAGTCATGTCTTATATTACTGTATATAGGGTAATACATGAAGAACAGGCTTCCATAGATTAATACTTTACTACACACAATTCTGAACCTAGTACATTCTCAAGAAAGCATTACACATTTTGGTACTTAACTTTTCTTAAATGGCACTAATCTCTTATCTCAAAAGTTCAGTAATCAATTTGCTATGAGAAATGACCCAGCCACTTGTTTTGCTACCTTTTTTTCCATATATTTGTTGAGTACATGTGCATTTACTGATCATGTTAACTATGCCTTACTCTTCAGGATAGTAAATGTTTGAATCCTAGAGAAATCCATTTTGATTTACAGAGCCCAACACATCCAATTTGATACACACTTGACTTGCCATGTTTCCAGTGAAAAATTTACAATGTATTTTTATCACTGATATTCCATAATACATTAACACTGTATTCCATAGTACATTCTTTTAAAGACAGAATAAATGTGAATATGCAACCTTGGGATGTGGGAGGTGGGGGGACCCTCTAGAATGTACCACAACCCTTGAAGGTGACAGACTCTCAGGATTCAAAGGCAGCGACCTTAGATAAAATGTCTAACAGTAGGGATAGGGAATTTGTAGACTCCACCTCCAGTAGAAGACAGGGCATCAAATGAAGGAATGGGATTACCATCCCATATTCAAAAACTCTGACAGAGAATTGTTCCTGTCTAAAAAAAACTACAGGGATAAAAATTTTGAAGTCTGAGGTAAAGGAGGTCCAGTTACTAGCCCAAATTAGGATCCATCTCAAGAGGAGGCTCCAAGGCCCAACACTATTGCTGATGCTATGGTGTGCTTACTGACAGGAAACGATCATGGCTGCCCTCCAAGAGGCCCAATAAGCAGCTAACCGAGACAAAATCTGCCTACCATAGCTGCCCCTGTGGAACATTTTCATAGCCTGAAGACCATTCTCCTACAAAGACTGGCTCTACCTAGGTTAGCTGAATCTACTAAACAATAATCCCATCCTCCTATTCAACATGTATCTAATAAACATGCTAAGGTTTCAGGGTGCTGCCGTATGTCCATCCATGAAATCAGAACACCTGATCCCAGCTTTTCTTTACATGTGCCTATTCCTGTGATTCAGCAGCTAGATCAGTCCCTGCAGTATTTCCAAGCATGGTAAGAAAGGATACAAATAGTTCATCATAAGAAGTCTTTTTTTGACATAATTTCATAATGAATATTTTCTTCAAGTAATTTCTAATTTCTTACTTTCTGATGCTATCAACCCTAAAATGTATGCTATGGTATTCTATTTCTGTTTTGGTAAATAGTGATGTTATATCTCTTACATACCTGTTGCTCAATCTAACATATTCTCTGTGAAAATGATCAAATTGCTTATTTAAAATCTGTGCTTATTTTTTGAAACCCAGCTATAATAACCTTATACATATTATAATTTTTCCATTCCATAGGTTGATTTTTGTTTAACTCTTTTAGCTGTGAAGAGTGTTTAACATTTGATATGTTCTCACTTACTGTTTTTCTGCTCCTTGCTCAGTTGGTGTAATGTAAAAATTTACTAAGAATATAGTTTTAAATTTATTTTTAATTAAAATAGAATTAACTCACATTCTACCTTTATGACCTCTCAAAGATACTTCTTCTTGTCTTTCCCTAGTTTCTACCCTACTATAAAGTTGACAATCTCTTTTTTAAAACATTGTTATGTGTATACCTGATTGATTGTTTATTGTTTCACATAAATATAAACTAATACGATTATGTAAGGCTTTAGCAAACAGTCTTATAACTTGTCTCTCCATTTATCATTCTCCTTAAATAAGAGAGGTTGAAAACAAGCAGTTTTCATGATATAATTTAATTAGTAATTTAAAATTTTTAAAATAATACTAATATTTCTCAATTTTTCTGAAAACTTGAAAATCAATGAGCACTTTAAATAATGTTTTTCTGAAGTCAAGATTAACATACTTTCAAGACCAAACAAGAAGGACATATTCCAGGCCATCATTTTTAGTCAATAAAGAAGTGTAAGTCCTAAATTCTTAGCAAACTGAACTCAGTAAAACATTGAAAGAATAATGTAGGTATGATTGATATGAACAAGTAGGCAGAATTGATATGTGGGACACAAGGAAGGATTAGTGAGTGTAGATCATAAATATAAAATATCACAATTATAGAATGAAGTACAAAACATAAAATTGTCAAAATAGATGAACTCTACAAAATAAAACAATTTTTTATTTAAAAATCCATCAACATTAGATATATCCAGAAGATATGAGTAGAGACTACATATTCCATGATGCTAGGTTATACTCTTTTCACTTTTGAAAAAATAATTTTTTTTATTATCTGGAAGAAACAGGGTGCCCATATTTTATGTTTTTGTTTAACACAATATTTGAATTTACAATCGAAAAAGAAAATCAAGCTGCACCCAATTCCAGAACATCCAGAGGTGGCTGGACTCCCAGGAGCTCTAACACACCTAGGATCATAGGTCAGAAGGCTGCAACATCCCCTTCTCCAAGCAAAGAGTGATTGGGACCCACTGGAATCTAGGAACTCCCTCATGTCCAGGGGCTCCTTCTAGTCTGTGCCAGTGCCCTGAGCAGTCTCAGCGTTCAAGCTCTGCACCCAATTTCAGAACACCCAGAGGTGGCTGGACTCCTAGGAGCTATAACATTCCCAGGTACACAAGATAATAGGATCACAGGATCTCAGGAGCTTGGTCACACCAGGATTTCAGGATCCCAGAAACAGCCTGAATACCAGGAGCTTTAACACCCAGGTTCTTATGATCACAGGATCACAGAAACAGTTGGTCTCTGAGGGGTCCTGACACAAGCAAGGTAACAGAACAGGCAGGCTCCAGTCAGAGAAAGTGAGTGAAGGTAACACTAGAGATAACCAGATGGTGAAAGGCAAGCCCAAGAAGAAAATCAACAGTAACCAAAGATACTTGGCCTCATTAGAACCTAGTTCTCCCACTATAACAAGTCCTGAATAGCCCATGACACCAGAAAATCAAGATTCAGATTTACAATCAGTTCTCATGTTGATGATGGAGGAATTTAAGAAGGAGAAACATAACTCCTTCATAGAAACACAGGAGAATATGGGTAAACAGGTAGAAACCCTTAAAGGGGAAACACAAAAATCTCTTCAAGAATTATAAGGAAACACAACCAAACAGGTGAAGAAATTGAACAAAACCATCCAGCACATAAAAATAGAAGTAGAAAAAATAAAGAAATTTTAATAGTTACTACCTTGGAGATAGAAACCCTAGGAAAGAGATCGGGAATCATGGATGCAAGCATCACTAACAGAATCCAAACGATAGAAAAGAGAATCTCAGATGCAGAAGATACCATAGAAAACATTGAGCAACTGTCAAAGTAAATGCAAAATGCAAAAAGCTCCTAACCCAAAACATCAAGGAAATCCAGGACACAGTGAGAAGATCAAACCTAAGGACAATAGATATTGAAGAAAGTGAAGATTCTCAATTTAAAAGGCCACTAAATATCTTCAACAAAATTACAGAACTTCTCTAACCTAATGACAGAGATGCCTATGGACATAAAAGAAGCCTAGAGAACTCCAAATAGACTAGATCAGAAAAGAAATTCCTTCTGTAACATAATAATCTAAACAATAAACAAAGAAAGAATATTAAAAGCATTAAGGGAAAAAGATCAAGTAACACATAAAGGCAGACCTATCAGAATTACACAAGACTTCTTGTTAGGCATCAGTGGAAGAGGAGGGCCTTGGTCCTGTGAAGGTTGGATGCTCCAGTGTGGGGGAATTTGAGAGCCGGTTGGCAGGAATGTGTGGATGGGTAGGGGCACACACTCATAGATGTTGTAGGAGGAAGGATGTGCAAAGGGGTTTCTATGGGTGGGGAAATGGGGAGAGGGAATAAAATCTGAAATATAAATAAATTATCCAATAAGAATAATATATAAAACAGAAAATGGAACTGGCTATAGCAGTCAAGCATGTGAGACTTTTTATTAGTAAATAAATATTATCTGTATTACTGGGATTCCTTGTAATTGTCAAGGGCAAGAGTCTATGGAATGAGCCCATGTGACTTTAAAACAGTATCTTCATAAAATAATAAGGGGGAGGTATATCGCTGTACACCACATATTCATTTAATCATGTTCTTTTTATTTTTAAACTTTTAAAAATTTGCATGCCAAGAAACTTTCTGCTGAGTTTCTATGGCACTATACAACTAGGCATACTTATGCATAGGTGAAAGCTAAGGATCCACTTACTGGAATATGGCATGATTTAATATGAGGAAGAGGGAATGTTGCTGTTTTTTCTGCAGGATGCTAAAGGAGCATGGTGGCTTCCAGAGCAATGGGTGAGACATGGTGATCCTGGGAAAAAAAAAAGGATGCTGACCTGTTAGCTTGCTGAGTGCCTGGACAATGGAAACTGGGAATCTGTATTGGACATATGTTCCTGACCTACCTTTGCTTATTTATACCCCAAATGGGACAGGCATCCTTGCCTCAAGTTTTTAGACCTTGTGGAACAGAGAATCAAAAAGAGAAGTTATAATGACTCTTGTATTTTTCTTAAAGGTGACCAGTTATTTGGACTCAATCACAGACTGGTCTAGAAATCAATACAATATTGGAAATAACAGTCTTCATTTGAAAGGCTGGATCTGGACATTTTCAGAGACATATTTGGAAGTTCGCTGCAGATCTCTATGATGTTATGATAGCAAGAGATAAATTTGGGACAGAATCGGGACTTCAAACAAGTGATAGCACATGTGTTAAGGCTCTTTAAATTGTCAAGTTAAAATTACTTTTGTTTCTTATACAATATTTAATGTAAGTTGCACTGATTGTACACTTTCTAATGGTGTTAGTGTGTTGAAACATTGCATGTCAGTTACAGAGGTCTATCAACCAGCTTTTGTTTTATTGCTCTGAATATCACAGAACCATGGTATTCTGAAAAAAAAAACATGCAAGTACTAGAAGAAGTGAGTCAGGCTTTAAGCAGAAGCAAGAGGTTAGTAGGCTTGATTATTGCTGGTATAACAGCTTTAATTACATTAATTGCTAGCACCAATGTTTCTGCAATTGCTTTGACACAGGAAGTTAAGACAGCTACTTTTGTAAATCATTTAGCAAAATATGTTGCTAATGTGTTGTTTAGATAAGCAATTGGAACAATGGATTGATGTTCTTTATCTTATTCAAAGTTTTGCAAGGAGGTTCAGACTTTGAGAGTAAGGTGCCATCTCAAGTGTCATGCCAAATACCATTGGATTTGTGTCAGTTTCAAAATTTACAGGGGCAGTCATTATAATTAGGAAAAAGTTTAAAGACACTTGCAGTGTATTTGACATAAGTCTAACAACTCTCTGGATATTTTAACTTTACATAGTGAGCTTATGAATTTAAGGAATGTTTCTCTGCTGAGCATTGCTGAGGCAGATACTGCTGATAAAATTACCCATGGCCTGAGGTCAAAATTTCTGTTTTGGTCAAGCTTCAAAAATGGCATATATAGCTTGATCATGCTAGCCCTATTTGTCCTAGGAATAACTTTATTCCTGTCCATCATGTTAAAGCTTGTCTTTAACAACATCAACATGTTGACAGCCAAAGTACATTACTTGAAACAGAAAATGGACCCCAAGGCTCAGTTATTAAATTAACAGCCTGAGAAGTCAAGGATGGGTAAGATTCTGCACAAAACCTTACCAACCTAAGACAGAAATTCATTGCTTTTAGTAGTGCATATTTCATTATGAGTAAGGAAGGCATTCCTGTCAGAACGACCTAAGACAGCTCAGTCTTGTTTATGAAATAAAAAATGAGGAGAAGCAGAGAGCTTTTGAGGCTGCTTGGTAAGAATCTGACATGAGCCAAGGACAAGAAAATGGGCTGCTTGGCAGGAATATGTCATTGGCCAAAGACAAGGGAATGGGCTTCAAGCAGGGATCTAAATCTTAGACTAGAACAAAGAAGCAATTTCAGGCAAGGATCTAAATATTAAGCTAGGACAAAAAAAGTAATTTCAGGCAAGAATCTAAATCTTAGGCTAGAATAAGGAAGTAGGCTTCAGACAAGAAAATGACTTTGGGCTAGGACAAAGAAATAGGCTCAGATATTTTGTTCAACCTGATAAGCCCATAGAAACAGTGATCACAGGAGTGTTCATGGAACTTTTCTTATTGCCTTGCTTGTTCTTTGACTATTTGTGATTTTTGTCTTGCTTGTTCTGTGACTATTTGCATCTATTGTATTGCTAGCCCCTAAACCTAGAACTGACCTTAATACTTGCATGTAATTACAATGGCATAAAAGCAAAAAGCAGGAGGGGGTATGGAATAGCAGGTTTCTAGAAAGGGGAAATGGGGAAAAGGGATAACATCTGAAATGTAAATAAATGAAATAGCCAATTAACAAAATGAAAAAGGAAATAAAAAAGCATCCAAATTCACCTACAAAAGCAATATTCTCTGGTGGGAGTTGCTTAATTGTGTACATAAAAATTTCTAAAGCCTATCAAAATTTTTGAAAAGAATAGACTGAGTCAATAAAGGTGTAAAATTAACATGTATACTCTTTGATTGGTGGTTTAGTCCCTGGAAGCTCTGGGGGTATGTCTGGTTAGTTGATATTATTGTTCTTCCTATAGATTGCAATCCCCTTCAGTTCCTTCAGACCTTCCCCTAACTCTTCCATTGGGGTTCCTGTGCTCAGTTCCATGGTTAGCTGCAAGTATCTGCATTTGTATTGGTCAGGCACTGGCAGAGCATCTCAGGGGATAACTACACCAGCCTCCTGTCAGCAAATATGTCTTGCCATCAGCAATAGTATCTGTGTTTGGTGTCTCTGTAAGGGGTGGATCCCTATGTGGGGCCATATCTGAAGGGCGTTTTCTTTAGTCTTTGTACTACTTAGTCCCTGCATTTCCTTTAGACAGGAACAATACTGCATTAAAATTTTTGAGATGGGTGAGTGGCCCCATCCCTCAACAGGGGGCTGTGCCTATCTATTGGATGAGATTTCTACAGGTTCTAACTCCCCTTTGTAGGGTATTTCAGTTAATATCATCCAAATTGGGTCCTGGAAATCTCTTGCTTCCCTGGCAAATGGGACTTTCTAGTGGCTACCTCCAGTTCCTCATTCCCCAAATGCTATACATCACAATTCTTTACCCTCTGTACTTTTCCCCTGTCTCCTCCCACACCAGTTCCTTCCCCTCTTTTTCTTACCCCTTATCTCTCCTTCCCAGGTTTCTCCCTTTCTCCTTCCAAGGAGGACTGAAGAACCCACACTTTGGTCTTCCTTCTTCTTGAGCCTCATATGGTCTGTGAGTTGTATCTTAGGTATTCCTAATTTTTATCTAACTATAACCTTATCATACCATGTGTGTTCTTTTATAATTGGTTTTCCTCACTCAGAATGATATTTTCTAGTTCCATCCATTTGCTTGCAAATTTCATGAAGTTATTTTTTTTCAATTGCTGAGTAGTATTTTATTATATAAATATACCACATTTTCTAGATCAATTCTTCCTTTGAGGGAAATCTGTGTGGTTTCCAGCATCTTGTTTATTATAAATAAGTCTGCTATGAACATAGTGGGGCATGTGTCCTTGTTATATGTTGGAGTATCTTTTTGGTTATATACCCAGGAGTAATATATCTGGGTCCTCAGATAGAACAATGTCCAATTTTCTGAGGAAATGCCAGACTGATTTCCAGAGTGGTTGTACCAGGTTGCAGACCAACTAGCAATGGAGGAGTGTTCCTTTTTCTCTACATGCTCACCAGCATCTGCTGTCACCTGAGCTTTTGATGTTAACTATTTGATTAGTGTGAGGTGGAATCTCAGGGTTGTTTTAATTTGCATTTCTTTGATGACTGAGAATATTGAATATTTCTATAGGTATTTCTCAGCCATTGGAGATTCCTCAGTTGAGAAATCTTTTCTCCTTCTTCTTCTTCTTCTTCTTCTTCTTCTTCTTCTTCTTCTTCTTCTTCTTCTTCTTTTTCTTCTTCTTCTTCTCCTCCTCCTCCTCCTCCTTCTCCTCCTCCTCCTCCTCCTTCTTCTTCTTCTGGTTCTGTACCTCACTTCTTTAATAAGGCTATTTGTTTCTGGGGAGTCTTTGAGTTTTCTTGCAGAAATTCTTGAGTTCTTTATATATATATTAGATATAATCCCTCTAATGGATGTAGGGTTGGTAAAGATCTTTTCCCAATTTGTAGGTTGCCATTTTGTCCTATTGACAGTGTCTTTTGCATTACAGAAGCTTTTCAAGCCATTGGAGTTCTGTCCAAGAAAATTTCCACTGTACAGTTGTGTTAGTGGCTCTTTCCCACTTTCTCTTCTAATAGATTCAATGTATCTGGTTTTATGAGGAGTTCCATCCATCTGGAAATGAGCATTGTAC
Source organism: Grammomys surdaster (assembly GCF_004785775.1). Classification (NCBI taxonomy): domain Eukaryota; kingdom Metazoa; phylum Chordata; class Mammalia; order Rodentia; family Muridae; genus Grammomys; species Grammomys surdaster. Next base: position 4,473,696 of record NW_021620970.1, read on the forward strand.
AAGCAGATTACTGATGATCTTTTAAGAAGAATTTCCCTGATTCAAAATCTGAAATGTACTATGATATATCAAGTGTGATGATACAAATATTTTAAACCTACTATGTAACAATCTGATAGGTGTCATTAAGAGTGATTTTGAATATTTAGAACAATAATATGTTAGAAATCTATTAACTCTAAAGGAATGCTAGCTACTAAGCATATCTCTAACCAAGCTAATGAAAAACTTGTATAATTAAAAACATCAAGTTGTTGAAGAAAGATGTGGAAAAAGATATCAGAAGATGGAAAGATATCCATGCTCATAGATCAATAGGATTAACTGAGTTAAAGTGGCCATTCTATTAAAAACGATCTATAGATCCAATGTAATACCCACCAAAATTCCAACACAATTCTTGACAAAAATTGATAAGGCAATTTTCAGACTCATGCTAACACACACACACACACACACACACACACAGAGAGAGAGAGAGAGAGAGAGAGAGAGAGAGAGAGAGGAAACAGAATAACTGAAGCAATCCTGAAGAATATTAAAAAAATAATCTGCTATTGTTCAATGGAATATAATTGAAGACTCATATATAATGAACAAACATTGTTTTTAATGGAGTATATATAAATAATGAGAAAAAGACATGGAGGAGAAGTCAAGGTGAGTAGGGAAGGGAGCTCAAAAGAGATAGTGAGTAGATACCATCACTGCAGAAATGAATGTATGCACTGCAATGTTTATGAGCAAATAATATAGAATTGAATAATTTATGGTATATTAAATATGTGCTGATCATTATAATATCTTTAAAAATATTGGCAAAATATTGACTTTTGAGATTCAATAAATAAAATTAAACCAATAATTTTAATTTAGATAAATAATAAATATTTAACAATTTTCCAAATGTTATATATGACATATATGATAAAACATGATGTTTATTCAAGGCTAATATTGAACAAAATTTCTCTATCTTACATGGCAGCTTTACAAGCTGGTGTGTGATGCCTTCATGTACATGTTGCTGTGCGAATGATGTACTGATATTAAAAAGAATGCTGTTTTAATAATTTAATAATGTTATTAGATAGGCCAAATAAATACATTAGTTATCTAACCTAGTACTCTAGTCAGTCAGTAGCACCCTATCTAACACTGCAGCTGTTTCACAGGTTACTTGTGAATAACTAGAATTGTTCTTTATCAGATTCTTTACTAGTAATTAACTTGAATCTTTATTCCATTATTATAATACTTTGTTTCCATAAGTATAAGTTTTCTCCTCTTTTATAAATCACTATTTGGTTTTGTATGGTATTTGGGATCAAAGTATAGGACTGTCCCTGTTAGGAATGATCTTGGAATTTTTACCTTTATATGATCTGTTTGTATGCTATTAGTACAACTAAAATCATATTTCATATCACTGAAATGATATCTAAGATACACCTCAGTTATTTTTAATGTGTATCCTCCTTTGTCCCTTTGGGCAGTTAACCAGTAAAATAAAAGCTTTACTCTTGGCTCTGTTGAGCTTTTGTCTTGGAATAACCATTTTAGCAATAAACTGGCTATCAGTGATCACTTTTACTGTTATAAACAATGATACTTTTGGTAATTTAACAAAAAAATTAAATGTTAAGTTAGGAAGAAACTTTGAGCACATCTTGGCAAAATTTATTTCAAACTAATTTTATATAAATATATTTGTAAAATGAATTTTTCTGAATTAACTTGTAAAATCTCAATTTCCATTATCTTTTATATATATATGTGTGTGTGTGTGTGTGTGTGTGTGTGTGTATACATATATATTACTTATTATTACATTTTGGTTATTTCAAAATTTTAAATTTAAATATATTTGATCATATTTTACCTCTTCCTCAAGTTCTACCATATACTGTCTCCCTCCCTTTGTCTTCAACTTTTATTTTTTTCTAAAAGAAAATCCAATACAACAAAGTCAGAAAAACATAAAAATCAAAATATAAAACCACCCAGAAACAAAGTGTAATTAAATAAAAACATGCACTGTATGTGCATGCTCACACACACACATACACACACATACACACACACACACACACACTGACACACACACACACAATGTGGAGTCTATTGTTTGTCTCTACCGTAATATGAGACCTGGCCTAGAATGGTTCATAAACTCAGTCATTCTATTAGAGAAAACTTATTTTACCTCTCCCAGAGGGTATACATAATATTGCAGGTCTTAACCTTTACCCTAGATACTAGGTTTCATTCATTCATTCATTCATTCATTCATTCATTCATTCCTCTTTCTAAAAATATAACAAAATAAAATATAAGCTAAAACAAAAACTATTGCATCAAAGTTAGATAAGACAACCTAACAGAAAAAAATAGCCAAGAGAAGGTACAAGAATCAGAGACCCACTAGGTCACACACTCAGGAATCACATCAAATACTAAACTGGAAGTTATAATGTAAACGCAAAAGACCTGGTACAGACCTGTTCACTTACTGTTCATGATTCTTCTTTCTGTGAGGATACATGAGCTTTGCTCATGTTGATTTAGAGGACCTTATTTTCTTGATATACTCCATCTCCTCTGGCTCTTAAATTCTTTCTGCCTCTGTGTCACAGGTCTGTGTGAGTTCTAAGAGGAAGGACTTAATGGAGACATTCCATTTAGAGCTCAGATTTTCAAAGTCTTTCATCCACTGCACAATGCATGATTGTGGGTCTCTATTTTTCTTCCTGTATTCTACATGAGGAAGATTCTCTGACAATGGTTAAACAAGACACTTATCTATGAGTATAGCAGAATTTCAGAAGGAGTCATTCATTATATCTCTACATTTTTTTGATCAGTCATATTTGGTTTTGCCCTGAGTTATCTAGTCTTAGGTTCTTGGTCACCCAATCTGTGTTGGGCATATCATTTCATTTAGTGGACTTTAAGTCATGTCAGTTGTTTGTTGATTACTTCCACAAGCTTTGTGCCACAATTGCATAGCATATTTACAGTCAGGACACCATGTAGATTTAAGGGTTTGTGGGTAGCTTGGTGTTTATGATCCCTTTTGATATTTTGTAGAGTATCTTCCTCCAACAAGGATGCCAACATAGAGATAAATCCTCCACATAGGCAAAAGCCTGACAACTCCATGTTCAATGGAGTGGTATAGGGGTTGTCTTCAACAATGACACTTTGCTGTCAATGGAAAGCAACCTATTTCATTGCCTTGGAAACAGCATGGGCTGTCTTAGAATTTACATAGGTATCCTTTGGCCAACAAGTCTTTTAGATACAACTCAAAGATGGTAATGGATGTTTTACTGAATGACAAGAGTTGGCCAATTGTGTCTTCTACATAATTTGTCAATTTTTTTTAGATTGGCCTCATATATGTAAATATTTTTAGAAAGTTTCTACTGTGTTAGATTGTACTATTCCTCTAATACCTGTTAATTTTGCTGTCTCTTTCTATATTCCTTCCTACTACCCCTTCTCCTCTTCTCCTCCCACTTGCTCCAATAAATATATATTCTACTTCTTTTTTTCTAATGAAATCTATCTGTTCACTCTAGTCCATTACTCAATGCATACTCTCTGTCTCATTCTATGTACTATAGCTTTGTTATTACAAACTTAATAGCTAATATCCATGTATGAGGAAATACATACAATACTTGCCTTTCTGAGTCTCTGGGATACCTGACTCCAGATACTTTTTGCTTCATTGTACCACAGAGATACTTAGTCAACCATGTTCATTACTGCTCTATTCACAAGAACCAGTAATTGGAAACAACTTACTCAGCAGAAAAATGGGTAGAGAAAATTACAGCATATTTACACAATGGAATATTACTTAGACATCATAGAAAATGAACGGCATCATGAAATTTTTCATGAAAATAAATGGAACTAAAAATTAATCACCCATTTAAAAGAATATTATCCTAGCCATATCAAACAGACTTCAATTTTACAGAACATTAGGGTAATTGCTTATTAGGGATTTAAAGAATTGGCTATATACTCTCTCCTGCCCACCTGTCGTTGTGTTAACATCCTGCTTTAGTGCACCATGCTTGCCATGGTGATGACCTTTATCAATGTCTTATCTCTATAATCCTTAGCAGGCACTATGATGTACTGTTTGTGTTTCACTTACTACAGAGTTCTGGCATATAAAGTCTATAAATCCTAGTATCAAGTGGAGCATCATACCAATTTGCTTTGGATGCATTTCTCTTATTTCTCTTATCTTTTCTCTGCAGAACTGGAACCAGTAAAGCTGCACATTCTATTGTCATAAGTTTTTCCTTTGTGCAAAATGTCATACATACAGCTGAAGTCAAACAGCACATAGTTCCTCAAAATATCCCACTTCATTTGAAGACATTCATTTAAGACTCCTTCCTATCACTCCAATGAAAGACAGCTTATATATTCTGCTCATTGAAAAAAAAAATCTTCTATTGATACACCAAGACCTCTTTATTAGTTAAAAATATAATGGAGGATCCAAAGATCTAGAATTAACTAATAAATCTTATACAAGTGTTTGTATGTGGATTTTTGTGTAGCTATTAATTAACTTGGTGATCACTGGGTTAGATATTTCTTTATTAGAATATTCAGTGCAGGTGAGTACTAATTGCAATCATCACATTTAATAACCACAGTCACATCTCTCAATAGAGGCTAATTCAATGAATTAAGTAAATAATTTAGGTTGTTCCATCTTCAGTGTGATGGCGTATTGGTGACTTTAGGTCATATGATATAGTTCCAAATCTCTCTTCTGCTGATATCATGAAAGAATAAAAACTGTTTTTTTTGGGGGGAGGGCAGATGGAATGTGCTAATATGTTTTTGCCTGGAGTCTAATTTGAAATGAACCATCTCTCAAAGGCACTTTGATACCATCCTTCTTTCTTTTGGTTCATCATTACTGAAACAAGGTGTAAATGCATGATCAAGAGAGCTTTCAAGTGTCTTTTTTCATAGATAAGCATCTATTCATTGAAGCCACATCACTTTGTATTCATGCATTTCATAAAGTAGCATATCAAGAAAAATTAAGTCAGTCTCAGACAACTGTTCAAGTAGTAGACTATACAAATGTTAGAATTATTCCTGATAAAGAGCTTAAAATATGAGATCCTCTTCATTTTTCATATTAAGATAATTATACACTGCATTTGTGGCTTTGGTAAACATAGCTGTAATTACCCCTGGCATTGTGTTGCTTACTGTCTTCCCCCCCACTTATTAAAGCTATTTATTTACAACAAATGCTTGGTATGCAAACATTAGTCTGCTGTTAACAAAAGTGAAGCCCAAATTTGTAATTAGCTCCAGCTGTACATGCTGCTTCCTTTATTCTAAACCCTTCTATCAATGTGAAGCTGGTTAGTTCATTTTACTCTTTGTGGAAACCAATCTCAGATATCCAATAAAGGCCTCATTCTCCATATGCTGAATTTAAATCAACTATTACATGTCCTAATTGGAATGAAAAGTGCAGTGGTACAATAACCATTTTAAAGGGTGTGGAGAGCCACTGGAAAGTTGGCAGGCTTTGCATTAGATGTGACTATTATACATCTGTTAATAATTTAACCACAAATTGACAGTGTTTTGCCTAAGTTATATATCATTACATGCTAGTAAATAAAAATCAATAACATCTCTTACATCATAGAAACATGGCTTCATCTTTTCAATGTCAAGTATCTTTTGTTTTAATCCAATTGTAGAAAAGAAAGTAAAATGGCTCGTACCCGGTGACTGTGAGGAAGTTGTTTACCTTCCTGGCTTGGATTTGACATTTGTACAATGGAGCTAATGTCATACTTTCCATGTCCTGTAGAGAGGATCCCATGAGTTACATAACAACTCTGTGATGGTAAGCCAGTACTTTGCAGTTGGCATATATTAGTAGATGGAAGTCTTTGTAATTATGTATGTTTTGATTAAAGGGTAAAGAAATGATGGGATGTGTATGAAGACCATTGCTGGGTAACAGAACAAGATGCTTCAGGTATATTTTTATAATATCTATACATAAATAAATAACAAAATAAGTATTTTAATTCTACATTTCTTAATTCCAAGAAAATTTTCATAGTTTTTAGCTACAATAATTATGTAACTTGAAATACTTTAAAATAACATACATTCAGAGAAAGTAATCAAATAATGAAAAATTATTTTACAACCTTACACATGTGTGTCAGAGAATGAAAGGTTAGACATACTGTCACCCTGGTAGTCAGTCCTATTCAACATCAATACATACATATATACACATATAACTATACAATTTAAAAGCATGTGTTTTAGGATATATATTTATCTGTGAGAAGACATTTACTCTAATCATTATTTGCCTTCTTTATAAATATTTTAAATTAAGCTTTGACTATTTCTGCATTACTGGCTTAATTTTAATACACTCTTGACAATCAATTGTAAGGGTATGCTATAAGTTAATTTGTCTTCTGTTGAAAGACCTTTATATTGCTTGATGTCTTCACAATTACAAACTGAAATGATATAATATATAAATATGATAGAACAGACAATTTTATAAATTTTATAGGATTGATTTTTAGTAACATAACTACTATATAAAATGTTAAGCATAATTTCTTTTAATGAAATAGATTCTTTTCTCATAAAATATATTCTGATTATAGTTTTCTTTCTCTATTCCTCTCAGTTTTTCTCCATCTCACCTGACCTCCAGATTCATTCCATTTCTGTTTGTCATTAGAAGAGACTAGGTTTTTACATTCCTTGCTAAGTTGATTCAGAGATGTTTGTTCTCCTGGTATCTTTTCATTCTCTCTGGCTCTTATAATCTTTTTACCTCCTCTTCTGAAGGATTCCCTGAGTTCTGAGAGAAGGGATTTGATAGAGACCTCAAATTTAGATTCCCCCTCTCTGCAAGAAGTCAATCTGTGGGTTTCTGCATATGTTCTCAGCTGCTACTGGAGGAAGCCTTTCTGATGATGATTGGATAGGCGTTTATGAGTATTTTGAGAATGTCATTATGAATAATTTTATTCATTTGTTTTTACCAGTACTGTTTGGATTTACAGTAGGTATCTGGGCTATCTAGTTTTTGTTTTTTAGTTGCTCAGATATTGTCAGGTGTGGCTTCTTTATCGTGGAGTGGATCTAGTTCAAATCATACACTGTTTGGGTACACTTAGAAGTTCTGTGCCACCATTGCAGAGCATATTTTGCCAGCAGGAAGACATTTAATATGACGTATTTACGTCTGGATTGATGTCCATGTTTCTATCTTGGAAGCCTGCAGAGTAACTTCCTTTACCAAAGAGACTAGAACATGACTTCCTGTAAATTGGCTATGTTTTGATATGTCTCTTATATGCACAATCTCTTCAGGACTTTTATCATGATAGGGTGTTGGATTTTGTCAAAGGCATTTTATGCATCTAATGATGATCTGCTGTTTATCTCTTTCAGTTTGTTTATATAGTAGACTAAATTTACTGACTTTTGTGTAATAAACAATTCTTGAATCTCTGGGATGAAGCATACTTTATCACGGTGGATAATCTTTTTTGATGTGTCTAGTTTCCAACTGTTTTTTGAGTATTTTCATGTCAGTGTTCATGAGAGAAATTGGTCAGCAATTATATTCTTTTGTTGAGTCTTTATGTAGTTTGAGTATCAGGCCAAATGTGAACTCATAAAATGAATTGTACGATATTTCTTCTTTTTTATTTTCTGAAATAATTTTAGGACTATTGGGATTAAATTTTTTAAATTCAGATAGAATTGTAAGCTAAGCTCATATAGGCTATGCTTTCTTTTAGGTTGGAAGACTTTTAATGACTATTTCTATTTCACTAGAGGTTAAAGGTGTATTTAAACTACTTGTGTGATCTTGATTTAATTTGGGTAAGTGGAAGTTTTGAAGAACATCAATCTACTTTTGATGTGGTAGAGTACAGGTTTTTAAAATATGTCTTATGAATCTCTGGATTTTCTCAATGTCAGTTGTTATGCCCATTTCTGATTTCATTAATTTAAATATTCTCCTCTGTCTTTTATTTAGTTTGGCTATGGGTTGTCTATTTGATTTTCTAAAGCACCAACTCTTTGTTTATTAATTCTTTGTACTGTTGTTTCTGTTTTATTTATTTCGTCCCAGAGTTTATTTCTTACAGTGTACTCATTTTATGTTTGAATACTACTTCTGTTCTAGAGCTTTCATATGTGCTGTTAAGTTGCTAATATGAGATATTTCTACCAGGATTTTTAAGTGGGCACTTAGTATAGTAAATTTTCTTCTTAGCATCAGTTTCATTTTATCCCATATATTTGGATAATCATTATTTTCAATTAAATTAAATTCTATAAAGTATTTAGTTTCTTTTTTATTTCTGTCTTGACCCATTTTTCATTCCATAGACAGTTGTTCAGTGTCCATGAATTGGTTGTTGATATCCAGTTTTGAATTGTGACATGATAGAATGAAGGGAGTCATTTTAATTTTCTGTATCTGTTGAGACTTTCTTTGTTTCAAGTGTGTGGTTAATTTTGGAGAAAGTTTTATCAAGTTCAGAAAAATAGAGGATGGTCTGTTATGTCTGGGTGAAATTTTATCTATATGTTAGGACTCTTTGGTTTGTAATATATGAATTGTCCAGAATATCTCTGTTTAGTTTTCATCTGAATGATAGGTGTGTTTGTTAATGATGGATATTGAAGTCTTCCACTATCAACATGTGAAGTTTGATATGTGATTAAACTTGTAGAAATATTTCCTTTACAAACTTGAAATGACATAGTGTTATAACAAATGCAATGTCATCTTGATGTATTTTTCCTTTAATGAGTATTTAGTGTCCTTCCCTATCTCTTTTAGTTAATTGTGGTATGAAACCTTTTTTCTTAGATATTAAAATTGCTCAAATAGCTTACTTTGTAGGTTCCTTTGCCATAGTAAGTAATTTCTTCAAAATTTTACCCTAAAGTAATATATATATATTCTTGATATTGAGGTGTGTTACTTGTCTTCTTATTGGGGAATTGAGACCACTGATATGAGTAATATCAATGATCAGTTATTGTTTATTCTTGATGATTTCTTGTTTTTGCTGTTGGTGGTGGTGGTAGTGTAGCTGCTGGTATGTGTATGTTTTCCTTCTTTAGATTTTTATGATCTGACAATACTTAGTCTCTGTTATTTTCTTAATGTAGTTAATCAATTAATTTACAAATGCTGCCCTATCTCCTGGTCCCACCCTCACAAAGTTACTTCCCCAATTCTTCCTCCCATTCTCTGAGAGGGTGGGGTCTGTCCTGGGAATCCCCCCAACCAGGCTCACTAAGTCTCTCCCAGATTAGGTGCATCCTCTCCCACTAGGCCAGACATGATAGCCATGGAGACTGAGCAGCATTTCTGCTACACATGTGCTAGGGGCCTTGTTCCAGCTTGTGTATATGCATTGGTTGTTGGCTCAGTTTCTGAATGTTCCTAGGGGTCTAGGTTAATTGACTTTGTTGGTATTCCTGTGGAGTTTTCTTCCTTTCAGGGCTTTGAATCTTTTACCCAATCCCTCCATAAATGTAAACAACCTCTCTCTAAGGTTTGGATATAAGTATCTGCATCTGTTTCAGTCTGGTGTTGAGTAGAGCCTTTCTGAGGATGGTTATGCTAGACTCCTGTCTGCAAGCATAACAGAGAATCATTAATAATGTCATGGATTTGTGGTTGCTCATGGGATGGGTTTCAAGTTGGGCTATGTATCAGTTGGCCTTTCCCTAAGTCTCTCGTCAATCCATGCATTTTTTTTTTAGACTGAACAAATTTTGGGTTGAAAGGTTTGTGAGTGTGTTACCATAGAAGAACGGGATAAACAGGTAAAAGAAAATACTAAATGTAAAATGCCCCTAACTCAAAGCATCCAGGAAATTTGGGACACTATGAAAAGACGAAACCCAGGAAATAATAGGAAAAGTAGAGGGTGAAGATTCCCAGTTCAAGGGTCCAGAAAGCATCTTCAACAAAATCAGAAGAAACTTCCCAATCTAGGGTAAGAGTTGGCTATAAATTTACAAGAAGCTTACATAACATCAAAAAGATTGGACCAAAAAAAATCTACTCTTCACATAATAATCAAAACATTAAGTATAGTTAACCTTTATTAGTTGGAGTATTCCTTCTAGCAACTCCTGTAGGGCTAGATTTTTTTGGTAGATATATTTTTTTTTGATTTTGTTTTATCACAGAGTATTTTATTTTCACTATGCACGATGATTGAAAGATGTGCTGGAATTAATAGTCCGTGCTGACATCAGTGGTTTCTTGAGTCTGCTTCACATCACTCTAGGCATTTTGATTTTAGAGTCTCCATTGAGAAGTCAAATGTAATTCTAACAGGTCTCCATTTACATGTTATTTGTATTTCTTTAATTGTAGCATTTATTATTCTTCCTCTGTTCTGTATGCATATTGTTTTATTAGGTAGAAAGGGGGCTTTCCTTTCTACTTCAAGCTACCTGGTATTCTGTAGGCTTCTTTTACCTTTATAGGAGTCTTTTTCTTTAGGTTAGAAAAATATTTTTTTCTAACTTTGTTGAAAACATTTTCTGTACCTTTCTACTGTGTTTTTTTCTCATTATTCTACATTAATTGTTATTTCTATGCATTAATCTGCTTCAAAATCATAGAAAACACAAAGTAGCTGATATTTCTAATTTCACAAGTACTACTACACACAAGCTCAGAAAATTCTGAAAGTAAGAAATTTTGGGCTATGTCAAATTGGAAATAGTTTTCCTGGGATAAATACATTTGGCATTTAATAGCTATATGTTCAATAAGCATAGTTTCATAGAACTACAAAATGACAAATAAGAAATATATTCTTTATAAAATCATTCTAAACAATTAACCTTAAAAAGTCAATATCTATAGTCTAAACTTCACAATGCTCTTTGCTTTGATTAAAATATACAATGGGTAAATAAAGCCCATACAAAATTAGTATTCATAATGTAGATAATTATGATATTAGTAGATATATAAATATGAATAAATTTACCCACTTTACAGGACAAAAGATGTAATCTATGTCAAAACCAATAAATTGAGGAAACTATGTCTGTGTTTTCTTTGTGTTTAATTTGTCTCCAAATTACAATGTTTTTCAGCCTGGAAAAATATGCATTGTTTTAATCACATTAAGCAATAGAAAATTAAATGGCATGTGTATTTACAAAACCATTTGCATGAAACATTTTAAAACTAAGTAACTACAACATGTTATGTGCATTTATTAGCCTCCAGGTAATACTACTGTGAGATGGGTTTGTATTTTTATAGATAGGGCTTTAATGAGTTGAGCAAACGATGGACAATGATTAGAATAGAGGAGATCTTTGAATCTTCTTTGTAACAAATAATTTTTCACTGTACAAAACCAATTTTTCACATAGTATTAAATATTATATAGTCCTGAAATTTATTTCAAATGTGTTCTAGAATTTCAGTCTACAATATTCTTCATAAGGTACTGTATTTGAATACTTGGGTCCCAGCTAGTGGCATTATTTGTGAAGTTTGTAGAACCCTTAAAAGGTGAACCCTCAGCCTAGAGTTAAAACTGTGTATTGCTCTTGCAAAAGACCTGAGGTTAGTCCCCAGTATACTCATGGCTGTCCAAAATCATCCATAGAACTCCAAGGAATCCATTCCTACCCTGTGTGGCTGCACATGCATACATACATACATAAACATACAAGTAAATAAAATTAAATGTTATAAAATAATAGAAGAGGGGGACAACATTTGAGATACAAATAAATAAAATAACCAATAAAATTAAAATAAAAGTGATGAAGCATAACCAGAAAAAATATATCACTGGGGCCAGGCATTGAAGCTTTCTAATTGTCTATAGTTTCTGTTCATGCCACTACAGTTTCTCTATTTGCTGCCATGTGTTCTTAAACATAATGGATTAACCTATCCATCACTTGCTTGATTACTGTCAGTTATTCCACCTAATAAAGAAGGAAAGTAATACACACAATATTAATAATATACTCAGCTCAAACTTAGAGCAACAATAATAAATGCAAAAGTAGATTTAGCCAGATATTCAAATACAAGAATTCTGTATGTTTCAAAATTTGAGAGTTTCATTGCATTCTTGATTCTGCTTTAAACTGTAGAATTCATAGTAGCCATTGGTAGTTGCAATTGAAGCTTATGTGGCAAGAGTAGAACCATTAGCTTACTGACAAATTTAAAAAGGGACAAACGTGACTACTTACTAGGTGAAGTTATATCCAGCCTTATTTCTTATGCTTTTGCAAACAGCACTTTGATACCTACATCTGAACTAAGTGTCATGGCTTTCTTGAAAGTGATCAGCATTTGAATCGAAGAATATAACAATGAGTTTATAATGCTTGTAGCTCTACAAAATCCCAGAGTTTACCTTCCCTAAAATAAGTGTGCACTGGTCACTTATTGGTACTTGTAGTGCTCACTGCTGCAAAATTTTGGGACTCTAGATCTTGACAAATATAGTTTTTGATTTAGTTCTCTGGTTATACCTCTTCAAAACTTGCACTTGGTTTCTGACTTGAATCCCAAATCAACTCACTCTTTACAGTAAGAGTTTGCACCAAACAGCTGCTTTGGTTTTACCTTTGCCAATTGGGCAGCCTTCCCCCTAACCACATCCTTCTCTTGCTCTGTATCTTTGATACCCTCAAACTTGTTTTGTGCCCTTGTCTTTACCATTTAAGGGAAATCATACTTTCTGTAATATAGCAGTTCTCTAAGTGTTTGAAAAATAAATACTGAACTGAATTTAAATTTTATTCAGCATTAACCATAATAAAATAGTTTCCTTAATAAGAGATTAAAAACTTGTAATCCTACCATTTCTCAGTAGCTTTTATACATTTATCAATTGTTGGGAAATTTTTTTTTTATGCTAGCACATCAAAGCATAGTTCTTTAATAAAAAATTGACAGTATGTACATTATTTACAAAAAAAGAAAAACCAAGTTAAGTGTGTGTTGTGTGTGTGTGTGTATGTGTGAGTGAGAGAGAAGCTGGTGGCTGGCACTAGGGCAGACTAGTAAAGGAGCAGGTACTTGGGAAATATTTTAAGAAGTACCATTCATTTGTGTGTGTCTCTGTGTGTTTTATCATAAACAATTAGCCCTGTGTTATAACTACAGGGCTATTATCTTTGTGTAAGATAGCCACTAATAATTAAAATCACTCAAATGGCTTGTGGAGTAAAAAGGATACCACCTTGAAGCATTATTTCAGACTCTGACATAATATTCATTACCTACTTAGTGAAAGGAGAAAGACTGATTTCTATGGGAGAATGATTTGAAGGAACTGTGCAAATGGCTCTTTCAGTAAAGTGTATACTATTCAAGCTTTACAACATGAATTCAGATTCCTAGCTTCAGTAGAAATAACCAGGAAAGCATATATCTGTAGTCTTTATGCTGTGTTCTGGGCAGAAACAGTAGCATCCCTGATCTCACTGGCCTTAACTTCTAAACAAATTGGTGAGCTAAAAGTTCAAGGAGAGTTGCTGTCTTAAGAAAATAAGGTGTGACCTATTGATAAAGACATTCAATATCAACCTATGTCCTCCACATGCAGACATGCATGTACACTATGAGTACAAATATAGAGAGGGGAGAAAGAGATGGAAGATGAAAAAGAGAAAGAAGAAAGGGGAGGGAGGAGAGGGAAAGGTGTAGAAGAAAGAATTTGAGAAGACTTGTTGCTGTCATTTATACTACATTATAACAGAATTGTTTATGTCGGGAGATCTTTTCTTTTCTTTTCTTTTCTTTTCTTTTCTTTTCTTTTCTTTTCTTTTCTTTTTTTTGGTTTTTCGAGACAGGGTTTCTGTGTGTGTGTAGCTCTGGCTGTCCTGGAACTCACTCGGTAGACCAGGCTGGCCTCAAACTCAGAAATCTGCCTGCCTTTCCCTCCCAAGTGCTGGGATTGAAGGCGTGCGCCACCACTGCCCTGCTTCGGGAGATCTTATTACACAGCCCACCCATCTATTTTGCTCAACAGTAGAGATTGAGATGATGTGTACCTAGCAAGGATGAATGTAATCAAAAATGATGAAGAACCAAATCTGAGCCTTTCGTGACTATAAAAGGAGCAGGTAAAAAAACCTTAGAAATAACTAAAAAACATAAATTAAGCCATAGAGCGAAAACCTATAGAGAGTTTGGTACTTCTTTTGGACAACAAACAAGTCACAGAAGATGTAAAAGAGAATAATATTCAGTTGCTTTCCAGTGTTAGTTTAAGGATGAGGTCATTCAATGCTGCTGGTAAAACCTATTGAACAAGATACCATTTCTACAACCTGCCTGAAAATTGAGACATTTTTATAGCATAGTACATAACAAATGTTTTATACTTCACATTTTTGCACAACACAGCTCTTAGTAGCTTTAATTTCCTCCTTGTCTACTAATATTACACTTCAACTTAACCTCCAGCTTCTGAGTCACTGGTTATTCAGTATTTATCTGGCTGAATACTAAAAATACATTCATGGGAAAAGTAAACGTTACATGTACATCCAAAAATCAATAACTTCAGTGTTTCCATTGAGTGTCAGTATTGTTTGGTCATGCAATTTTCTAATTCCTCATAGTTACCATCTAAAGGCTTAGCAATCCTTACCATGTACATCAACATATAATCTAACATACTGTGCAGAAAAATGTAAGGTAGTGGATGAGCAAATCTCAGCTTTGTAGTCCTCACTTCCTTAAAAAAATTGACCTACACTATTTAATCTATCTTTATAATTAGAATATAATATGCAAAGAATCTTTCTCTTTCTGTCCTATGTATTCATTGTTCTCTTCTCTTCACTCAATTTTAAAAGAATTTTGAAAGGAATAGAAAGGCATTATTTAGCATCATGCCATTAAGGATGATTATTTTTTCATTCAAGACAGAAACTTCAATGCATGTGAAAATGAAGAGAAGAAAGCAAGGCAAGATACAGAATTTTTCGTATAGCTTCAAAGTTCCTGCCCAATAAATGGCAAGTTAAAATAAGGCAAGTGGATAGAATGTGTTTTTGTAGGTACAGAATAAATGTATCCATATAAAATCCAAAGTAAAGGAACAAATCGTTATCATACATTACTCCGTAGAAGGAAACCCTGGCATTGTTTCTGCTAGGCTAATAAAGAATGTTATCTGTGTCCCTTGGGCAAGAAAATTATGATGAAACAACCAACCAGATGAGTATCTTATAAAATTATGATCTGGAACTTTCAGAACCAATGAACAGATTTCAAGAAACAACTGAAGAATCCCTGCATATTGAATATGTTTACATGATAGACTACGGGCTAATGTGAGAAAATACAACACAAAGCATCAGATGGTGAGCTAAAAAGATCTCATAAGGAGTTGTCAAATATTAGTAGATGGTCAAACATAGCTTAAATGAGTGTAAGTTAAGGAAAGTGGGTAACAGAAATTAGTTTATACAAAGGACTGAAGGAGCTGAAGGGGTTTGCAGCCCCATAGGAAGAACAATGATATCAATCAACCAGACCCCAAGAGCTCCCAGGTACTAAACCATCAACCAAAGAGTATTCATGGAGCAATCTATGGCTCCAACCCTATATGTAGCAGAGGATGGCCTTGTCGGACACTAATGAGAGAGGAAAGGCCCTTGTTCCTGTGAAGGCTTGACGCCTCAGTGTAGGGGATTGCCAGGGCAGGGAGGCAGAAGGTGGGTGGGGGAGCACACTCATAGAAGTAGGCTGAGGGGGAATGGAATAGGGGCTTCCCAGAGGGGAATCTTGGAAAGGGGATAACATTTGAAATGTAAATAAGTAAAATATCCAATAAAAAACAACGACAAAAAAACATAAAGCAGAAAGCTATTTTCAAGATGTTCTATTTAAGGGGAACAATGCTCATGCAAATTTGCTGATAATTTAAACAAAAAGACAAATTTAGTTCAAATGCAGTAAGAGTTGAAGTGCCTAAAATAAAGCAGAGAGAGGAGTATGAAAATACAACCACCTCAGTTTGTATTGCATGACAATTGTATTAATAATGTTGGAATGGGTGCATCAAAATACCTAACAAAAACAACAGAAGAGAGAAATTACTTGTTTGGACTCAGGGACTGACAGATTATTTATCATGATAAAGGAGGCAAAGAGGGCCGGCAGAGATCATTGTAATGGAAGTATGTGGTACATACCATGCAATCATGCCTTTCTCAGGTATGAGGAACTAACTATAAACATTTATATTTGTCAGGGATTCGAGAGGAATAAAACCAACAGAATGGATATTTACTAAAAGGGGATTTTCCTGAGTAGTCCAGTAGATGCTATCTTCATAATGTACAGGCTGATGCACAGGACAATGATAATAAGAACAAGGGATGCTATGGAGTATGACTATTATAATAGAAGGAGGAACTGATTGCTAGGGCTCTAATAGACAAATCTAAACAAATAAATGGATAAATATAGTCACTGCCAGTTTCTATTACCTTTCAAGTCAGTCTGTGTCTTTGTAGCAGACATAGTTGTCTTTAAAAAAATAGTGGAGGGGGGTCTATCAAGAAAGTTGAAAAGTGATTATGGGAAAATAGTGGGAAGGAGAAGTGAGAGAGACAAATGGGGTTTAAATGATTAACTCACACTACACAAGTATGTAACTATCAGGAAATAAATAAATGTTTAATATGTGTCATAGGAATTTGAAAAAGAAAAGATACAAAGGGATGGAGAGAGGGATATCCCTGCATTAGCCAGTTCTTTAGGTTCTGTGAGCTGGTAAACATGCAATCGCAGTAAGATAAATGTATTCAGTGTTTTGACAAGTTGAGATGTTAAAGTTAAACGAGTTAAACTAACATTCATTACCTGCAAATGGGGGAAAGAAAGGGGATTGGAAAAGGAGAGAGGGAAGAAAGGGCAACGGAGGTGAGAAGAGGGGGGGAGTTGTGTAGAAATGATAGTGGGTCTCTTTGGGATGAAGCATTTAAATAAAAGTATAAATGCTAGAAAAAGAGATTCAAGGCTCTTCATATTCTGCAAGAGACAAGTTTAAACACGACAACAAGAGAAGTTGGGCACTTGGAAAGCTCCTAACTCATCCAAATGTACCAGCCTGGAAGTGTGGAAAATAAAATGCCATTTACAGGTTTTCGCTGGTTTGTTATATAAAATGTGGTGTGCATGAGATATCTAAATTTAAAGTAACGTGATTTAAACTGCAGTATGAGATGAAGAGTCCTCTGAGGTCACTAAAGCTTTGATTTTCCAGTTAGCTTATTTTATAGCTAGTGCTTTGGAAGCCATCAAGTCCATAATGAGACAGATCAATCAGATTGTTTTTATTGGTCTACTGCGAAATACACACTACATAGAGCAGCATTCATTGAATCAGATGCTTGGGGACAGCAGCTTTAACCTTGAGACTTGAGCAGAGAAAATAACGGCTCTAAAATTAAATCTCCATGAATTATATATACTCTTATATAAAACTGAATTTTAAAACACTGTCAATTGAAATTGTTTGGTAATGAACCAAACGCAGTTACTTCAAAGAGGAATAATGGACAAAACATTATATTTGCTGATTTAAAATAGCTTAGTAAACTCTATTCAAATGTCAAACCTTGCAGTGATTTAAAGAAACACTGTTTTTAAATGGCTTCTGTGATACTGTAAAAGGAATAAAAAATAAAATGGGTAAATGACCTTCAGATTTGCTGCAGCACCTTTGATGACTTTATTGTTTTGCATTCAAGTACCTGCCTTTCAGCCAGCTGGCCAAACAACAAAGGCTTAAGTAAATAAAAGAGGAAAGTCAAACCAGTCAGAGATACAGAAAATGGTACACTCGTGGTGCTGAATAAAGCTTTATTTGTCCCCAGACGTTTGTAGTTTTTTCCAGGGTTGACATAGCAACTGCTTGAATCACTGGCTTCCTATGTCCATGTGTCCATCGTTTTGTCTGTGCTCAAGGTCCTTCATGAAAATACTAGATCATGATGTGATTTAATTGATAATCAGAAGGAACAGGGGTAATTGGTGCTAGGAATGATGGACCAAAAGAAGGGTTTCATTGAGAACAAAGATTTACAGTAGCCTAAGTAAGTCAACACATACCTGGAGGTAGAACCATGCCTATAATGTCTGACATGTGGGGAGGGCCAGGAAAGAATAAGCTCCATGAAGTGGAGATGAAGATTCAGATAACTTTTGTTGTTGATTTTGTTCTTTTAATTTTTTAAAGTTTTTTTTTTTAACTAGAGTATCTGTACACCCTCAAAACCTGTTGAAACAAAAAAACAAGAAAAAAAAACATTTTCCATAAGTTTGATGGTAACAGTTTGGTAAGTAGTGCCTTGCCAATGTCAACAGTGCTCATGATCCTTTCACCTTCCTACCAGAGCACTCTATACTAATCTAGAACTAAGAAAGCAGTTCTTGAATTCAAGAAGCCTGTCTGGGACTGCTATTGTTAAGAAAAAACAATGACCAAATGGATATAAAGCAAATAATGGCATATAAAATACTAAATTTAGTACAAATTTGGTTTATACTGACCCAGTAATTAACTGAGATGAGATTTATTTGAGACAAGTTTGATTACTTACGACTAAGCAATACCTAGGTGAACAAAGGCTGTACAGATTGTTGTCAGTGCTGAGTAATATCTTGCCTCATCTGTGCCATGCAGAGGGCATTCTCTCTAGCCTTCATCATTTCTAAGGATGACCTTACAAATCCCAAGGACATCTCAACTTCTTTCAGAGAATTTCAATAATAAATATATTGTAATATTACATAGTCTTGCATTAAATTATTACTTCTAGAATATTTCAATAAAGTTACAAGGAAATAAATAAGAGTATTCAACAGTTCTTTTTAGTGACCATTATGTATTCACCACCTACTAAATACTCATTCAAAGTTTATGCAAAGATCAGCAAATGAATAGACTCATAAATCCTAAAGCTCATGAATTTCAAAGGAACCATGTTCTATTCTTCATAAATTTTCTAAAATAACTTTGATTCTTTCCCTACAGGAGTTGTTTTGAGTTTTGTTTTTTTGGTTTTTTGTTTTTTGTTTTTGTTTTAATTTTGTTTTGTAAGTTGGCACTGACTTGACTTTGCAGTGTTGATCTTTGTGACAGTATTTTACTTATATTTATTTCACTGCAATGGCTAAGAATATTATATGCTTGTTTCCTCCCTTAAACCTTGCAATACATAAATACTTTTGGGAGAAGATTGCAGTTAGAATATTTATTACTTTGAGTAAAGTATAAAATCACCATTTACTATAGGCTGTGATTCTGTGGGACTGGGGATCTTTTCTAAAAGATAAGTTTAATAATTTAGGGTGTTCAAATATATTCAGTGATCAAGATAAATGACCAAAACTATTGTAGTCACTATATATCAGTGTAGAGAACACAGTAATTAATAACATGACCACTTATAAATTTGTGGGTCTCATCAAAACATTATTACATTCAAAGAAGAAACAAGTATCTGGAGGCAGAACCCATGATTAAAGTCACAGAAGAAGCACTACTTGGTACGAAGACACACCTCACATTTTCTTCTCTAACAAATAGCAGTCATCATTGATTCTACCTGGCCTATTAACAAGCTGGAACATGGAAAGACGTGAATGTGTTTGAACTTAAAATATGCCTTGGAGTAAGATTCAAGAGTAAATAAAGGCACAGTCAACACAGTATCTTATATAGGAAAAAACCCTCAAGTTGCACAGAAAGCACTATAGGGTCGCACTAAGTTTCTTAACACAAGTCACAAAAATTGATATAGAGCTTATAATGGACGAAAATGGTTCATAGATTTACTTCAAGTCAGACATCATTCTGTTATGCCCTTTTGCCCTGATATACAAGGTTATACATTTCATGACAGACAATGCAACTTCAAAAGAGTTTCTGTTCATCAGAGCAAGACATCCTAATGGGGAGAGTGTTCCCATTATGTTCATGCCATATGAAAGGGCACAGCCCTGGCACAATTCATTCAACTGACATTTTCTTGACTGCTGAGTTTAATCCAGCTGAAGAAATAGTAATATTAGTCAAAGAAATGTTGGAGATTCAAATCTTAACTTCAATCTATGACTGAAACCTCATTTGCTGTATGAGATCAACTGACAATAAACAATCTTTTCAACAAAAAGAATCTACTGAAGAGAGTATATCAATTGCAGAACATACAAAGGGTGATGTTACTTTCTTTCATACCAAATGAATAAAATCAGTACCATGATTATGATTCTCTTGGGAAAAAAGGAGGAATTTATCCTCTAAACAACTAAACTAATTTTCCAAAGTGATAACACTAATTCATGACTAAAGTTATCAGTTCAAGACATTTTACCTTAGAGTTGAGATTTAATCACTGTTCAGTTATAATTTTTGCTAAAACTTCCTGTTATAAAAAGTACAGTTAAAAGAATAATGCCTTTCTATATTATTAAGGGAAATGAACACATTATAACTAGAATTACAGGAATAGGATACAGAAACCACAAGCATAGAAGACATTCACTCCATCATTTTCATTAAAACTAAAAATTTTAAAATTTCTCATTGAATTTTCCTTCCTTAAATACTCATAATTGCCTGGGATTCATATTTCACAGTTTATTCAAAATTCAAATTATATAATTTGAGGAAAAACCGAATACTAAGAAATGTAAACTTGAAGCAAATTCTAAATGCTCAGAAGTAAAAGGGAAATAAAAAAGCCTGACGCATAATGTAAATAAAAGATGTAAAAATGAACAAAAAAATATTTCCCCTAAGGCAAGATGCTACCCAATTACTTTTCCAACTTGGATAAAGTAAATATCTAAGAAACTTTTTGCTGCTAATGCCAAGGAAATATTATTAAACAATGGAAAACATCAACGAGTCAAAGATTATACGCATGTCATTCACGAAGGGGAACAGCTTTCATCCCAAGCAGGGCACATAACTTGGCAACAACCTTCTGGCTTTAAATTTATGAAGGATACTGGAGTAAAAAGATTGTGGAATTGTACTCTTCATTTGAGGAAAGCCATTGAAACCAGTAAAATGACAAGAGAGTTTCTGTGTGGATATCCATGGAGGCCATTATGTGAAACTGAAAAATGAAGTTTGGAATTTGTTGGAGACAACAACATGTGGAGATCCAAGAGATATGGGATTCCAGAAGAAAAGATGCAAGCAGGGTGTGGAACATTCCCAAGAGAGAGAATTGTGTCAGCCAGCAACGCTGAAAAGATAGACACAGCCTCTTGACATCACATTTGGAGTTTACTTTGCTGAGTTTCAGTCTTGCTTTGGTCTACCATTTCTTCACTAAGGCGCTGTTTCTCCCTTTTTGAATGTTAATGCACATTCTGTGCCATTGAATGTAAGAAGTATGTATTTGCATTTTGATTTTACCTTTATGGGTTATAATTAAGATTGTTGGAATTTTAAATTGTGTCCAGACTCTGAAGGACTATGAGAATTTTAAAGTCTTTGTCTCCATCTGTCCTTTTCTGTCTCTCTCTGTCTTTCTCTGTTTCTTTGTCTTTCTGTCTCTTTGTCTCTCTGTCTGTCTCTGTCTCTCTCTATATCTCTGTTTCTGTCTCTCCCTGTCTTGCTCTGTTTTCTGGCTATTGTTTTAACATGTAAGATCTCTTATCTCCTGCTTCAGCATCATGCCTTCCTTCTATGATTGTCATGGACTAACCCTTTGAAACTGTACCAAAGCCCACAACAAACTTTCTATTACAAGTTTCCTCTGTAGTTCTATCTCTTCACAGCAATAGAAATGTAATGAAGGCATTCATAATTACTTTATTCTCATTCTTGTTTATCTAGCATGGACATTCTTTTAATCCACTAATATTATTTTGAACCTGCGTTGTATAGACATGGATCATGGTTAATTTTTAAAAACTATTAAAATAAATAATGTATGTCAATTGGTACAACAATTAAGTAGTTTGAAATATTGTCCTCCTCACAGTTCAGAAGCATGCTAGTTTTCGACCAGTCTTATTCTTTTTCTTCAACTGTGATATTTTGTGTTCATATAAATTAGAAATTTTAGAACTATAATTGAGAGTTTCCTCTGAAACAAGACTTTCCAATCAGGTCCTTTTGACACCATTACAAATATCAATACAACATATGTTTATAACAATATACTCAAAGTTGTTAATATTTAACACATGGTTAGGAATGTATGTCTGTGATGAAGTTGTTCAGCCCCTCAAATCTATTGAAAAATGAAAAGAAACTACTTCAGCAGCAAGGAGAGGACTCAGCCCCTCCTTGCTGTTAAGATGAAATTTCTGTAGTGACTACTAATGCTTGTGGTCCAGCCAGAATATTCCTACATTCATTCATCTGGTACTGTCCTAAGATTCAAGCTTTCTATGGGGAAAATAGCACACAACTCATGACCACTCAGTGTTCTTAGAGGAACAATGTAGGACATTTTATCAGCGCTCACATTACTTTAGAAGCATCCAGTTTGAATAGAATATCTTTCATAGCAGCAGTAACGCCATTCTGAGTTGAATCTTGTATCTGCACTGATTTTACTGAAATAGACTCATTTTCAAGTTACATTGGGATTTTTTTGATAATATATTTTAGCTCCATTCTGAATAGAGGGTTTTTTTTGGTTTTGTCTTTAGATTTGCAGATGGAGTGTCATAGATGGGTTATTATCACAAAAAATCATACTTTCTATCATTAGCAACACAACCTCAGAATTCTAAGTCAAATATTATTGAATGCCCCACCTTCAAATGGTTTAATAGGCATTAAATGTGAAGTGAACATATATGATGTTTATAAAATAATTTTGTGTTAGGCATTAAAACATTAACCAATTACTAACCAATTTACATTTCTATAATTTTCTTTAATGAATCTAGAAACTTGAATCATTCCCCTTTTATCAGTAGAACTTCATTCAAATGAGACTAGTGGAAAGGTTAGTTAGCTTTGGGAGGATCAGTGTCTAACATTTACAAAGGAGAGAAAATGCTCCTATATTTTTTCCCTGGGAGCTATGTTTTCTGAATCATTTCCAGATAGCACTGATAACACCAGATGTCAGCTGCAAGAAAATCAAGCCAAAAGAATGGATTTTGCTTTACACATCAGAGCAAAAGGCAAAATAAGGGAGAAAAATTGAACATAATATCAGTTCAACTGCAAAATATTCACTGAATGTTTGCGATGGAAAGAGATGACTTCGTTGGCAGGTAAAACAACTCTTTTTACATGTAATTTATATATATATATATATATATATATATATATATATATATATATATATGTCAAACAATTTTGTGAGTTGAAATATTAAGGAAGCTTATTTCAGCCCTAAAACATACATAAAAGTAACATTATTATTACTCAACAGGTGATATTTGGGAACATATATGTATATCTAAATACATACATAAGTGCAATAGCAATTGATGGAAAAAAAGTCATGTATGTAAAGGAGAGTTGGGATGATTATATGGAATGTTTTAGAGGGAGGAAAGTAAAATAAGAAATGCTATTATTGACATATAACATTTAAAAAAATTAAACAGCTACTGAATTTATTTGAGTCCATGTAGAGTAAAAATGAACTACAAGAATGAACAACAAGAAGACATTTATACTGTAAAATGGACCTGACGTACACAATCGCCTTCCTATTCCTCAAACACATTTTTCTATAATGGCTATTGTTTTCCAATATACAATTTACTTTCCAAGTATGGGCATCAGTAACAATTTAGACTTGATAGAGCATTATAAGAATAGAAAGAGAGGAGGTAATGGAAGATACATCCAGTAGAGTTGGTCCATTGATTTGACTATTTTATAAAACATTTAGACTACTTTTGTTTGGAATCTATATTAGTTTCTAATAATACTTAAGTGTTACCATACAACTTGGACTGAACTTTAGGAACTCAGAATACTGGCATCAAATTAAAGGAATAATTATAAACATAAAAATGCTCTGTTTAAAGGGGAGTATCTTGTGACATATGTAGACTTTATAGAGAATTAATTCTAGAGCTCTCTCCTGTGTTCCCATTAACTATATAAATGCCAAGTGAGCAATAGGCCAGCACATTCACAGGACACTATCACGGCTTGGCTGAGTTGTGCTTTCACACTCGCCCAATGCCCTTGTATACTTTTCTGAAAACCACCTTATACTTACTGGTGAATGAAGGTGTTTCTTTAGTCAGAGATTCAAAAAGTATAAAAGATCCAACCATGAATATGCCATATATTTCTCTTCCATCAAAAGCAAATAAAACATATGTTCTATCCTAACAACAAATTTATAGCACAGAAATCTTTGAAGAAATAAAATGCTAAGCACAAGTGTTTTAATGCCTGAGGCACATCAGAATCCATGTAACTGGGGGGTGGGGGTGGAGGGAATCACTTCAGCCAGAGCTGAACCTAGATTCATCCTTTCCTACTTAAGTCCATATAGATTTCATTTCTAAGTGACAAAGTAAAATGTATACACGAATCTCCATGAGTCATCACAAAGGAGGAAAGAGTATTCTAGCTTTGATAGTTACCATATTATTATGAATATAATTACAATAATATATAATAATGTCTGTTTGGCATTCTGACTATTGCCTACATATAAAACCATACCTTTTCCCTCTATTAAGCATTGTAAGCAAACAATGGAAACTATTTAAAATAATGATTGAACCTTGTTATAATAAGAATACATAAGTGAACCATCCTGCCTTACGTATGTTTTAATAAAATTTCATAGCAAAATTCAACTTTGATTTAAAGTTATGTGTGACATGTTTGTCTCTATCACCCCATATCAACTAAGTTAGCTTTCTTTCAATTTCTTATCTTTAATTAAAAAAATTCTGTGATGGAGGGTAAGTCTTTCTATAAACATAAAAACAATGTGCAAACCTTTTTACACATTTTGTTTTTCCTAACTTCAATTTTGAATATAGATTTCTACCCTCATTTAGATTAATTATTTGCTTTCTTATAATGTAAATTATTTAATAAGTCTTATTTGTAGGATTAGCAAACCATAAAAAATCAGTTATTATCCTGTAATAGAAGATGTTGCCTGTCCCCATTTTCTTTTATTTTTTTAGATTAATTTTTATTGGATATTTTATTTACATTTCAGATGTTATCCCCTTTCCCCTTTCCCCCCAACACACCCAGAAACCCCCTATCCCATCACCCTTCTCCCTGCTTCTACGAGGATGTGCTCGCACCTACCCATCAACTCCTACCTACCCACCTTTGAATTCCCCCACACTGGGGCATCCAGCCTTCAGAGGACCAAGGACTTCCTTTCCAACCTATGCCTGACAAGATCATCCTCCACTACATATACAGCTGGAGCCATGGACACCTCCCTATGTGCTTCCAGGCTGGTGGTTTAGACCCTGGGAGCTCTGCTTGGTTGGTATTGTTGCTTTCCCCATGGGGCCACAAATCCCTTCTGCTCCTTCAGTCTTCTCTCTAACTTCACCATGGGGAACCCCATGATCAGTGTCAATGGTTAGCTGTGAGCACCTGTCTTTGTACATGTCAGGCTCTGGCAGACCTCTAAGGAGACACCTATATCAGACTCCTGTCAGCATTCACTTCCTGGCATCCAAAACAGTCTCTGCCTTCAGAGACTGCACACGGGATGGATATCCAGGTGGAGCAATCTACAGACCCCTCCTTCAGTTTATTTTCCACACAGTTTTCCATATTTACTTCCATGAGTATTTTGTTACTCCTTCTGAGAAGGACCAAAGAAAGACCACCCACATTTTGGTTTTCCTTCTTCATAAGCTTCATGTGGTCTGTGAGTTTTTTCTTGGGTATTGTGAGCTTCTGGGCTAAGATCCACTTATCAGTGAGTGTATACAATCTGTGTACTTTTGTGATTGGGTTACCTCACTCAGGATGATAATTCAAGAAAAATAAATATAGATAAATAGAAAAAATATCTGTTAATTGTATTTAAATATGTTAAATTTATAGTCTGTTACATAAAGATATTTTTACTTAATGCTTTTCAAAAATTTCCTATACTCATACTATATATATTTACTCCCTCCTCAACTCTTTACATGCCTCCCCAACAGCCACACATATTCAGAACATCATGTTGAATTAATTTTGTTACATACAAAAAATGAAAGAAAGAGAAATAGAAAAAGGATAAAAAGAAACAAGACAACAACATACAGAGTATATTCAGTGTTGACCAAATATATATCAGTTTAAGACTAACCACTTTTTACTAGGATAACTTTATTTATCATAGGACTCATCCCTGAGGAAGACTGAGTGTACATCTTTTACCAGCCATTATTACCTGTAACTCTTCATCTGTGGCTGGGGCCCTATGATATTTATCTTTATCCAAGTTAGCAAGTGTTGTTGTCCTTCTACAGGTCTTGAATAGGCAACTATGTTTTTAACATTTCATGAAGTTTCATTTCAATTCATGGAGCTTCCCTTTCATGTCTACACAAGATTTTCTTGAAGTTGTTCTTCTAATCCTTTAGATCCTTTTCCTCCAATGCTCCCTAAGCATTAAGTATAAAAGGAAGAATGTTTCTTTCACCTTTGCATTTCTTAACCACTTATAATCCTAGTTTCCTGTGGACAACAGAGGAAAAAGTTTTCCATTAAACTCCGTCTTCTAGAAATGTCAGAAACTGTACCTTTAGAGCTTCATGAACATGGTAGCCTAAACATAATCTAAGAAAGGTGAATACCATGTATTTCTTCATCATTTCTTCGTAAGTGACAATTTAAAGTATGTTTCCATGTTAGAGACCTCTCTCAAGTGTTTTACTATAAATATTTTCTATTGTGATAAGTTTACATGCTCAAAGATTAATTTGTATTCACAAGATCCTACTAAAACAATATTTCATCTTTTAGGAACTAATATTCAATTTCTTAATGGTATGGTTTTAATATTTCATAAATTCACGAATGTGCAAAACAATTTTAAGTTTCAAAAGAATCTTTGCATAACATACATTAGATTTCAAATGTGATTAACTTTAAACTTTAAATTTCAATTACATATGTAATATTTTCAATTATCTTCTAAATTACTTCAATTTTCTCACTCAAATAAAATCTTTCTGTGTATTTAAATGATTCATAAATCTAATAAAGTAAACTTATGAATATGGTTCAAATAACATTCTCATAGAGTCTGATATTGAATAAAAGCTTAATTAGATTTTATCTTTGAATCAGAACAGTAAACCCACTTATTTACCAGTAATTAGGAGGCTGTCACTCTAATATGCCAAATTTTTCTAAGGATTGCAAGTGCATAAATTATCCCAAATATGAGCTCATGTACAGATCAGCCATGAGCCTCAATGCTTATGTCCTTTCATTATTTGTGCAAAAATAAAACTGAGCAGCTTTTATACTCCAAAATAGAAGAATAAATACATTCAAAATGATTTTGCTTTCCATGTGGCACTTCCTTTATCAAAAACTCCCATTGATTTTGGTAGGATGGCCATTTTTACGGTTAATCGTACCAATCCATGAGCATGGGAGATCTCTCAATTTTCTGAGGTCTCTAATTTATTTCTTTAGAGACTTGAAGTTCTTATCATACAGCTTTTTCACTTGTTTCACTAGTGTTATTCCAAGATACTTTATATTATATATGACTATTGTGAAAGAGATTATTTTCCTAATTTCTCTTTCAGCCTGTTTATCATTTATATAAAGGAAAGCTACTGCTTTCTTTGACTTAATTTTATATCCAGACACTTTGTTGGAGTGGTTTACCAGCTGTAGAAGTTCTCTGATAGAATTTTTGGGATTGCTTATATATACTATCATATCATCTGCAAATAGTGATACAGTGACTTCTACTTTGCCAATTTGTACCCCCTTGATCTCCTTTTGTTGTCTTCTTGCTCTAGCTAGAACTTCAAGTACTATATTGAATAGATAAAGGGAGAGTGGTCATCCTTTTTTTTTACCTGATTTTAGTGGGATTGCTTCAACTATCTTCCCATTTAATTTGACATAGGCAGTTGCAACCCTCCTAACAAAATCAATCTACAGATTCAATGCTTTTCAGTTTCATGAGGTCTTTGATAAAGGAGACAAAAATATACAAGTGTCCATAATAATGTGGTTTTCTTTCTAGGTCTTCAATTTTCCATTGATCAACCTTTCTGTCTCTGTACCATGCAGTTTTTATCACTATTGTTCTGTAGTATTGCTTGATGTCAGAGATGATGAGAAGGTTTTTATTGTTAAGAATTGTTTATGCTATCCTGGAATTTTTGATTTTCCATAGGAAATTGAGAATTGTTCTTTCCATGTGCT
The DNA here is from genome assembly GCF_004785775.1 of Grammomys surdaster. NCBI lineage: Eukaryota > Metazoa > Chordata > Mammalia > Rodentia > Muridae > Grammomys > Grammomys surdaster. The sequence continues at coordinate 4,502,183 of NW_021620970.1, forward strand.
CCACTATATTCATAGTGGCCTTAATTCTGAAAGCCAGAAGCTGGAAACAAACTTTATGTTCCACGATGGAAGAATAAATACAGAACATGTGGTTAATTTCCACAATGGATTCAGCTATTATCAAGAATTTGTAGAGTCCACCTCCAGTAGAACAGGGCATCAAGTGGATGGATGTGGTTGCCATCCAACAGTCAAAAACGCTGACCCCAGAATTTTTCCTGTCTAAAGGGACTGCAGGGACAAAATGGATAAGAGACTGAGGCAAAGGAGGTTCACTGACTGGCCCAAATTAGGATCCATTTCAAGAGAAGGCTCCAAGGCCTGACACCATTACTGATGCTATGGTGTGCTTACAGAAAGGAGCCTAGCATGGCTGCACCCCAAGAGGCCCAATGAGCATCTGAAAAAAAAATGCAGATACTTAGGTCCAACCAATGTACTGAAGTTGGGTACCCATATAGTTGAATTAGGGAGAAGCTGAAAGAAGTTGAGGAGGAGGGTGACCCCATAGGAAGACAGCAGTCTCAAATAACCTGGATCCATGTGATCTCTTAGACACTGCCCCACCAACCAGGCAGAATATATGAGCTGGTCCAAGGCCCCTGACACATATACAGCAGAGGACTGCGGGGTCTTGCGTCAGTGAGAGAAGATGTGCCTAACCCTTGAGAGACTTGAGACCCTAGGAAGACCTGGAGGGCAGGAAACATCCTTATGGAGCTGGGGGTTGGGGGAGTGTGCTAGGAGGTATGGAATGAGGAACTGTTGGAGAGCACACCAGGAGGAGATTAATTACCTAACTATAATAAAAGATTAAAAATAGTTAAAAACTAGACAAAACAAAATAAAACAAAACAAAACCACTTTCTGGGTTACATTGCTATATACCTCTGTCCTAAAGACTGACACGTAGGCACATTCTCCAATATAGAGAGCCTCAGTTGTATTCTCTATCTGTTCATTCTACACTTCCTTGAATTTCTGCTGTATTTCTGCAGTTATCCTAACCTGGACTACAGATTTTACTTTCATTAAAGTTTTAGAAATGGTTAAAAATATTTGAGTCAAATAATAGTTTCTTTTTCTTTCTAAGAGTTTTTCTGTGATCCTTTAGTGATTTCCAAAGGTAGGAGAAAATGTCTCTCTTCTATATTGAATGTTGCTTAAAAAAAAAAAAATGGGCTACTTGCTAGGGGTATGCACATCAATTTCACTATGAACCTTCCTTTTTATGACATATTTTGTAATAAGATTTGATGTCCAATACAAATATAGTTCCCAATTCATGTATTATCTATCTCAGTTACTCACAATATAAATAAGTTATATACATATATATATATATGTGTGTGTGTGTGTGTGTGTGTGTGTGTGTGTGTGTATGTCAATCATTGGGGAAGTCTCACATTGCTCCACCCCTAGATTAAGATCTGTAGGCAGTTAACAACTGTGAGACAGGAAGAATTAATTTTCCCCAGAGATGAGCCCCATAATTAGTTTTTCAATGTTAAATGTTCAGTCAAAAAATATATACATGCACAGGCAACACAGATGAGCTCAGTAAGTTGTATTAATATATTTAGTCATATGTATTGAGGGTTGAAATCTATATTTACTTAGGTTTATAGAATAAAACTTTAGAATGGAGTTACAAATTACAAATACATACTATATATGTATGTGCATACCCACTATACACATGTGTTCATATGCATATATTCCCTGGAGAAAACTATTTTCTAACTCTCAGCATCCCTTCACTGCCTGTGTTCCTTGTCTCCTGTTGACACAGAGGAACAGAGTGTTTACTGTAAGATTATTTATATATCTAAATAAATATGTAAATATTTGTTTATATATATTTATTCATATGTATATAAAAAGAAACAAGATTATATATTTGAGAGGGAGAGGAGGATATAGGAGTGTTTAGAAGGATAAAGTGGAGAGTGAAATAATGTTATTATATTTTAATTAAAAAAATCTCTGCCATTATTACACAGTAACACATTCCTTATCTTAATGTAGCTTACTTACTATATATAAGGTTAAAGAAAAGAAACCCTAACTTGCCTCATTACCATATTATATTTCTCTGAAAACCTTCTATAAATTTTCCTATGGATGAAAACCAAAAAGGATCAGGTTGCTATTATCTTTATGCTATTTATCTCATCACAATTCATCAGATTTACTCACCAGTCCAACATTGTCCGGAGACGGTACCTAATGAAAGAGAACCAGATAGCTCATAAGGACTCCCCAAGATAGATTACTGTGCTTACTCTTACTGTCTTAGAGTCACAGTAGGTACATAGTATTTAAAGTAATCTCGCTACAATTTTCTAGTTTTTCTGTTTCTATTGATTTCTCCTTTCATGTCCTCTTCCAAGTCTTTTTTCTGCCATAAGGCTATATAGGAAGAATTCTTCCCCAGAACTTTAAATAGATGGCCTATAAACCCTAGACTTTCCATCCTTAGATAGGTGAAAGGAATAATACTAAATCTTAACTTCAAATGTTAAACCTCACCCACTAATGGAAACTTTAACATCCCACTCTCACAAATGGGCAGATCATCCAGTTGGAAACTAAACAGAAATAGTGGCACTAACAGACTTTATGACTCAAAAGGTCTAAACATATTTATAGAACATTTTACCCAAACAGATAATACTATATTCTTCTCAACACCTAGCAGACATGTCACCAAAACTGACCATATATTTTGTCATAAAACAAGTCTGAGTATGTACAAGAAAATGAAATAATCCTCCCTATATCTTATCAGACCAAAATGGATTAAAACCTTGACCTCAACAAAACAGAAACAGAAAGCAAATAACTCAATGAGATTGAACAACTCTTACTCAATGACAACTGGGTACAGGAAGACAAAAAAGAAATTAAAGACTTTCTAGAATTCAATAAAAATGAATACACAACCTAACAAACTTATGGAACACAATGAAAGCACTGCTAAGGGAACAGTTCATACCACTAAATACCTTCAATATAAATTAGTGAGATCTCATACTGCGGTTTTGTGTATGTGCTATTATTGGTTGCCAGTTGAGGATGCATGTGTCTGCTTCCTCCCTCAGGGTGTACAGATGCTGCTATACACAGTGCTAGAAGAAGCAGAGCCTGGAAAAGATGGCGTCTACAGCATACTCAGTTCATAAAAGAAGAAGACTGGCAGGTTACGGTAGAGGAGGTCTTCTGAGGATTTAGTGTTACAGCAATCTTAGATTATATTCAATGAAATAGCTTTTTAGAAGACATTCAGTGAAATAGCTTGTGTGCACACACTTTATTTGGGGTGGACAATGGCTCTATAAAAACATTGAAGCAGAGGTTGAAATTTTCAGGGTGATATAAATCATTGGCTAGAGTTTAGCATACTGGAAAAGTTTCATTCATATATAGAGGCATTTCAGGAATCTCAGGTACTTGCTGGGAAGGTTGCTATTGGGAATGAGAAAGTTGAGTTTGTAGGTTTGCGAAGGACTGCATGGTCTCTCTCAGATAGGAGATCAGGCTCTCTAGTTAAAGACAGAGAAGGAAAAGTCCTGCTGGCAAAGTGGGGGTCATCCGTTTTGCACAGAGCTCAGAGGAGCTATTTTGACATGATAGACTTTGACCTTACGTAGAAAGGTTTCTCTCCAACATCATAGTGGCAACTTAATAGCATACCTTAAACCTCTTGAATAAAAAGAGGCAAACACACCCAAGAGGAGTATATGGTAAGAAATAATCAAACTCAGGTCTGAAATCAATAAAATAGAGACAGAGAATACAAATTGTCACAAAATTGACACAAAAAAGATGGCTCATCTTTCTAAATCTGACAAACTTCCAAGGAATAAACAATAGATAAGCCTTTCCTGTTAGTTAAAAGGTAAAAGTATGGAAGTCATGAATTGAGACTCTTCAAATCAACCAGATTTTCCTCCTGTTATTAGTATTATGTGTCATTCTGGTATATTCAGCAACGTTTTGGAAATTACGGTAGTGTACCGAGTAGGAGTCATTTGCTTTCTCCTTAGAGCTCTTTCCTCACACAATTTTTATGTTTCAGTTTTTAACTGCTATTGTAACAATTATTCAAATACATTCTTTCTCTATTCTAAAGTGTTGTGAACCTGTTCTTGCAGTCCTATATTCTAATCTAGCCTCTTTCCTTTCTCACCAGCATTAGCACTTTATGACATCATTTCTCTTGTATAGTATTTCTGAAGAATGGTCCTTCAAAGGTGAATAATCTTTTTGTCTAAGATAATTAAGATAATTTAAGAGTTGGTACATATACAAAATGTTATATCCATACATATGTGTTTTTATATTCAATTATTATATATCAGTTACACTTAATTCTGTTTTTGGCAAACAGAATTATATTGTGATTACTTTAGAATATTTGTATTATATATTGATTAAACAAAATAGTCTTAAATTTAGATTTTAAGTAAATGAAAAAAAGTGAATTATTTTCTTAAAGTATGAATATTATATAATGAAAGTAAGAGGAGTTTAGTGAAAAAACTATGCATTTTAATTCATTCTAATATAAACTATACGGTCTTACTTAAAACCAGGACTAGATACCATTCCATCAGAAAGACTATTTAGTAGGAACATTATAAGATTTTCATCTTAACACAAAAGAACAACCCTGAAATTCCATTACAAATAAATGACATTTCTTTAGTACACGTGACATGCTCTAGTCAGACTTTAGGGACTCTAAACAGTCTTTATTACCACAGTGGAATACTATTTAAAATGGAAATGACCTGAACATAAATGGAACCAATTATGCAGTTGGTATATTTGAAACATTGGAAGAGATACTAAATTCAGATATCCCATAGCCTCACTCATCTTCAAAACAGAAACAGCATAAAGACTTCAGAATCATATATCAAGCATAGAGCTTGAATTTCTCCACAGTATTTTCATAGGGGCAGAAATTTTCTGTTGACAATTGCATGGAAATTTTGATGGAGAATGTATAAAATCTGTAAATTGCATCTCATATATAGACTTCCTTTTTTAGTGTGGCCCATTTATAATAATGTGACCAACCTATAACCATTTTCTTTATTTCTTCTGTTTTTTAAACTTTTAATTCTATAACATTTTACACATTTAGTTTGATTTATCCCAATATATTTTATTCTTTTGTGAATAGAAATATTCCCTTGATTTCTTCCTCAAGTATTTGGTATTAGTATAGAGGACAGCTATTTATTTTTCTGTATCCATGTTATATTTTGTTACTTTGCTTAATCTTTTACTAAATATAGGAATTTCATGGTAGAGTTTTGAGTGTCTTTTATGTATAAAATCATATTTTATGTCAATAAGGATACTTCAATTTTTCTTGTTTTTTGTGGCCCTTTGTATCCTTCATTTGTGTTATTGCTCTAGCTATAGTTTCAAGTATCATGTTGAACTGGATGGGAGAGAGTGAGTATTCTTACCTTGCGATGGTTTTAGTTGCAATGCTTTGAGGGGTTTTTTTTTGTTGTTGTTGATGATTTTTTTGTTGTTGTTTTTTATGTTTAGCATGATGTTAGCTTTGGGCTTGTTGTATGCTGCCTTTGTTATGTTGAGATACATCCTTTCTATCTCAGGAGTTGTGGAATTTTCATTGGAAAGAAAGTGTTTTATTTTGTCAAAGGGTTTATCTGTATCTAATAAAATAATCATGTAATTTTGTCCTATTCTTTCATACATGAGTACTATATTTGTTACAGCATATGTTTAAATTGGAAGTTTATAGAAATTAACTAAACTAGAAAGAGATCGTATATAAAATCAGATTTCAATAGACTGGGGATAGCACATGGTTTTATAAAGAGAAGATGAATAGTAGAACAGAAAGAGTTAAATCACATGAGTGAATACAAGATAGAGGAGTGAAAATGGGGATGAAAAATAACACTAAAGTATGTGAAAATGTCATATGGAAACTTACTACACTAGAAGCTTACTAAAATACTTACAAATATAAATGGAGTTTACCCTACAAAAGCGGGGGATGGGTAGGGAATGGTTACCTCTCAGAGTTTTCATAGACTATCTGACATAAACCCCACAGAAAGGTATGGATTACCTTTTCAATCTAGTAGTTCAGTGGAAACTATTTAAGCATTCTACAAATGTTTCATACTATTTGTATTGATTTTTCTTACTATCTGTAACATGATAGTAAGACATAACTACTAAAGTCACCACATACATGAGTCACAGAACATGGATAAACAAAGTTGTTACTGGCTTGGATTGTTCATACTTACTGACCAGTTCCCATAGTGCTAGAACTATCTATACACAGTAATGGAGAAAAAATAATAATGAACAGTTTTATCCTTATATTAATTTCATAATCTATGGCTGCTGATTTGGGTAATTATCCTCTCTGGCTCAATATTGACATGAATACAATGGAGGTAATCAACCTCTTTGTAATTGGGCTTAAATCATGCTTTATAAAACAAAATGCATGTCTGTTGTATTTTACTTGGCCAAAAGTCTATGGTTGGCAACGAAATAGCTTTAGGAGTGAATACAATACTATTTACTATGTTAAATAGACACAATATTAAACTATCTCCTAAGTTTTTATCTTTATAACCATAGATTAGTGCATCTCTTAACCTCCATCAAAGTAGCTTCTTTTTGCAATAGATGGTGATTAACAAAGACCTACAATTGATCAACAAATAAACAGTAGGTTACTGTGTAATGCTCAGCCCTAAGTGAGACATGTGTATCACATTTTTACCATAAGGCTCAGGGATTATTATAGAAGGTGGAATGTAAGACTCAGAAGTGGTAGACATATGAGGTTAAAAACATTATGTAGGGCAGGGTTGTTGAGCATGTTAATTCACAGAAGCTGAAACTGCACTCACAAGAACAGTGCAAAATCTATCCAGAGAAAATCCCATCTAGGATGAGGTAGGAGGTCATAAACTAGTACAACTAGCTGAAGAGCTATTGACAGCTGATAGATGCTGGGAGAGGGAGACCCAGTTTTCTTTAAGTTTTGTCCTTTGAGAGGCTGGCATGCCAACTTAATTAACCTTACATCCATTTATATATGTATTTCACTTAGTAGATTTATTTGCCCTTTTTGCTGTTTGTTTGTTTATAAAGCACATGAGGTTGAAAAGGTCTAGTAGAGAGAGGGAATAGATGATAGATTTGATTAAAACACATTGTGTGGTTGTATGACTTTTTCAAACAAGACAAAATAATAAAAATAGGCAGACAAGATATGTGATAGAAACTTTATTTAAAATGTTCTGTATGTGTGAAGGAAGACAATATGTTATTATAAAAACAAGTATATCATTCCATTGTACATGAGTATCTGAGTTCTATAGTGGCTAACATAAAATGTGACCAATGATTAGGGCCAAGTAAACTTAAACAGAAATATCATTGTTCTTGAATTGAGAAAAGCCATGGTTACTTAGGGAACAATAAGATGGCCATGCTTTATAGGAATAAGAATGTGTGGTAAAAATTGCATGAAATAAAGCCAGATTGTTCGATATTTTGATTAATTTTTTAAGAGAAAGAAGTAATCACCAAATGTTGAAAATAGTAGAAAACAAAATTAGTTAGCACTAATATTTATGTGATTATCTCTGCAATGGCCTTACTTCCAAATATTGTGACTGTAACAATATGGTAAGACATTTGTACAATTCAAAATAGTAGTTTTATTACAGTAAATACTTCTATATTAGTAGTGATTAACCATCTGCAGCTTCCATATCAGAAGCAGAAACTCATAATTCTGTGTTTACTGGGGCATGCAAAAGCTGTTATTTACTCATTAACATATTACTATAATCTTGTTCTTTTAATTATCAAATTCTGAGATATGATTTATCTAAAGCTTCCTTTCAATGTGTCAAATATTTATTTGGTCACATATTGATTAGCTTAAATTCTTATTCTAAGAAAAAATAAATCTTTGGAGAGCAATATACCTTACACATTTTCTTTCAAAAGGGAAAGATATTTACTACCAATGATTGAGTGACAGCACATTCTCCAGAAGACAACCAAAGTTGATTTACTTAATATCTAAGATCTTCAGCTAAGATCTTTCTGAAATTCGGAAACTTTATGAACCGCAAAATCTCATGGAAACATGCTAAATGCTGTAATCTAATCTGTCATAACTCTTTTGTTGTTTGAAGATATTGCCTGAAGAGAACATCTATAAAACTCTTGAGTTGGTAAATCAAAATGCTTCACTTTTCTCTATTGGTAATCAAAGTGATATTATTTCGCTTCTAAATATAAATCTACGTATATAGAGGTAGAACATGAAAGATAATTTTTCTGAATTTATTTATCTTTGTTTCTTTCTTTGAAAATTTGCTTTTCTATTTCATAAAGATTACAAGGAAGATATTTTAAAGTAAATCTACAGTCAGTCATCTACAATGAAAATAATACTCGAATGTCAGTGCTCTGACTCCCTCTTCTGAATGTTTACCAGTAAAACACTTATAAACATAAAAATAAATAGAACATTATATGTATACACACACCAATTCATATTTCCAGGTTTTATTAACCCAATGTTGGGCTCTCATAAGCATAGTGTTCTGTGGAAACAAGGTTCTCCACATAAGCAGAATTTAGCCATTGCATAGGTTGATATTTTGTGTTTGTAAATGAAAAGGCATATATTAAAATTGAGATATAAGACATGGAACATATTGAGTTGTTACTTTCAAAATAATTTGGTGTGCTTTATATATTCTTAAAGAATATATAAAGATATCTAGCAAATCACATAAATGTCATGGATAGAGCCAGTCTGGAACACACACTTTTAAGTGTTGTTACTAGTCAGTGAAGCATGTAATAGAACTATTAATTAGTCATTTAAAGAGTAGTGCTAATGGACACAAACATCAGAAATATATACTTATCATTACTAAGTTCAATAAAAAACAATAATTACTATAGTATGGTTGATGTTCTCTATGCAGGAGTAAATAAGTCTAAGACATTTTACTTCATAAATTAATAAAATTAACTTTTGATTCCATTTTACCTCTTTTTCTCTATTACAAAGATGTAAAATTTTCCCTTAGACTCTCATTGGTGATTATAATAAATATATTTCTTGGAATAACAGCATCTCTAATCTTCAACTCTTCCCTTGGTCTGCCTTCAAACTGAGATTCTTTGTTATTCATATCGTTCATATTTGAGGTAAGAACCCAATGAATTCCCTCTGAATCACAAACAGACATACTTTTGTGACTGGACTACAAAATTCAACTTAACCTTCAAAGTCTAAGTAAAATTATATTTCTAAGAAGCTCTCTTAATCCTCAATAACAGTTATTGCGTATTCACTTATCGTAGTCTCTGCTTAAAAGCATTTCTCTAGTAGTGGGTATCATATTCTATAATACTTTTCAATTAATTTTGCATAAATGTGCCACATATTAATCCTTCAGTACTGTTGTTTCTGTAAGACAACATTGCCTTGAGATCATATACTACTTCTCTTTAACTTTCTGTCTCCTATTCTGCAAAGATCCGCAGTTCCTGAGTGAGGGGTTTGATGACGATACCTCATTTTGAATTGAGAGCTACAGAATCTCTCTGACACTCAGCCCATTGTCCAGTTGAAGGTTTCTTTGTTTTTTCTTTTCTTTTCTTTTCTTTTCTTTTCTTTTTTTTTCCATCTACTGCAAGAAGAAACACCTCAGATAACTGCACAACAATGACTGTTGACTGATCTATGGATATGCTGGCTAGTTCTATGTCAACTTGACACAAGCTATAGTAATCAGAGAAGAGGGAGCCTCAATTGCAAAAATGTCTCTATAAGATTGGACCACAGGCTAGTTTATAGGATATTATTGTTATTATTATTATTTTAGTTAATGATTAATACTGAAGGACCAAGACCACTGTACGTGATTCCATACCTGGTAAGTTAGTAACAGTATAAGAAACCAAATTGTGAAATCTAGGAGGAACAAGCCAGTAAGTAGTATTCCTCCATGGATTCTGTTTCAGTATTGATTCCAATACCTGTTCAGATGTCACTCAGTGAAAGATTGTGACCTGATTCTTATAAACCAAAAGAAACTCTTTGCTATATAAGCTGCCTTTGGTCATCATTTTTAATACAGCAATAAAAGCTCTACTTATGATATACCCCAACAGTCATAAATAGCCAACAGCTCCTCAGGTAGAGATGAGATTTCACAAGCCTCACCTTATACATTATAGGTATCCTAGATTGCTTTCTGTTGTTAGGATAAAATACTAACCAGAAGCAACTCAGGAGAGAAAAATATTTATTTCAGCTTAAAGATCAACAAAAGAAGTCAAGACAAAAACATGGAGCCAGACTACAGAAAAATGATACTTACTGATTTTCTCCGAGACTTGCTCAGATTGCTTTTTCATGCAACACAAGACCTGCCCACAGGCTAGGCCTTCCCCTGCAGGAGGAGCTAAGGTGGGAAAAGTTAGGAGAGGAAGAGAACGGATAAGGAGGAGAAGAGGAAAAGAAGGAGGAGGCGCTAGGAGAGAGAGAGAGAGAGAGAAAGAGAGAGAGAGAGACAGAGAGGAGATGGATGAGGATGTTCATGTGTCTGTAGCAGTCAAAGGTAGTTGGTATATCTAGGTTGGGTATTGGGTTACATTTCTGATTGTATGAGTATCTTGTTACTGATCATTACCAAATATATAAGCCTTTGATTAATCTTTAAGCATTAGAGTCTCATCTTTCCACTGGGCCCACGTGGATGACGGGGTGGTCTAGGCAATGCCCAGCCTTGCAGAAACAGTGTGGGAGATTGAGCCACCTCCCACAGTGACGCCTTGTGGGTGGCAGGGCTGGTGTTTCTAGTTGGCCATTTCTAGCTGCAGCACTCACATGGCCTCTGGCCGAGAGACATGGCGGCTGGGCTAGGCAGAGCCACTGCAGCTTAGATTGTCAGATTAACCAGAGGTCGCATTAAGTAACTACTGCAACATTCCCCTATCAGTCATAAATCCATAAAGAAAATGCCTGCCAGGCTTGCATATACCACAATCTAATGGAGGTATTTCTCAATCAAAATTTCCTCTTCCCACACGTATGTATCTTGTGTCAACTTGACAAACAACAAACAAATAAAACAAAAACTAAATGGCATATAAGATTTTTGTCTGACTGGTTCTTGTGCAGTTCTTGTGTTTGTTTTTAGAGCACTATAAGTTCTTGTCTTGCTTCGTTCACAAAGTACCATTTCATTGTATGCATACACTACTTCTGACTATTAGTCTTCTTCCTCCCTCCTTCATGATGATCACTGAGTCATGAGAAGAGACATAAACATCCCATTTATGAGTAATAACTGCAAAGTAAAAACTTTGCAGTTTTGTCTTCCGCATGTTAATTGGTTGTAGGTCTCTGTTGATTTGTGGCTACTACTTAAAGAAGCTTCTGTGGTGTGTTTTCTATTAGCATATTTACTCAAGTCTTAGAGATAAACCAAATAATCTTAATTCAGTTCTTCAACTTATTATTTAAAACTTTCTTATTAACTTGACAAAATTGAAAATATAGTACCTTTTTGCATACTGATATTGCTTCACATTTAAAATATCAATACACAAAACCTCTTCCACAATGGCCTACTTCCTCCAATAAATCCACACCTACTCTAACAAGGTCATACCTCCTAATAGTGCCTTTCATTATTGGATAATGGGGGCCAACTACATTCAAACTACCAAACAGGTGAATTTATCTTTTCTGATATCTAGCATACTGTCATGGACATCAAAGTTTAAAATTAAATGCAATGAATATAATCAAATAATTTGTACACTTAAGACCTAAACATTCCTTATTTTTGTTTTATTAATGAGAACATGAATCATAATTTAAAATGTTTTCCACTTCCAAAGGACTTCTTTGTCTTGCCCAATTTTCATGTCTTAGTTCTTTAAAAATCAGGATCTTCGTTAGAATTTTATTTTAATTTTTTCAATTGAAAATAGATTATTTTAATGCTGAATATTCTGATTTTGTTTTTTCTCCCTCTACTCCTCTTGGGTCTTGCCCATGTCCACTCCCATCCATATTTACTGCTTCTCTGGCTCACTTTATAAACAAACAAGCTTCTGAGAGATAACAATACAATAAATGTAGTAAGATAAAACACAAACAAGCACATCAGAATAGGACAAATGAATCCAATAGAAACCTAAGAAAAGGCACAAGAAACAGCCATAGACATAGAAATCTACTAGTTTGCCTTCTAAGGGATATGATGAAAACAGAGAACTGGAAGCCATAGCCACAGGACCTGTAGGGTCAAAAATAGTAAAAACATAAAAACTCAAAAGAAAGGATTTTTTTTTAAGAAAAGAAAAGAAAGATAGAAAACTACAGGGCAAGAAAGCTCCAAAAATACATTTAGTCTGTTTTCTGTTATCCATTTATATTTAAATTTAGGCATGGGGCCTAACCTTAAAAAATAGTTTGTTTCTTCAATGAGACTCCATTGGAGAAAACTAAATTTTCATTTTCAAGTAGTTATCAATTGGAAACAGCAGCTGTGTTAGAGATGAGGGCATATGCCTATTTCGTTCAGCTCTAGGATACCATCTGCTGCAGACTCATGGAGCTCCTGTGTATCTTGCCTCAGTCTCTTTGAGATCATACATTTATAGGTCCACTGGTGTTTAGAAGGCTTGTTCCTTTGGCATCCTCCTGATTTCTACTATCTTTTGCCTCCTCCTCCATAGGGTACCCAGAGTCCTAAAGGAAGAGATTTAATGGAGATATCCCATTTAGGACTGAGTGTTGTAAGATCTCTCACACTCTGCATAATTTATGGCTGTGGGTCTCTACATTTGTTTCTATCTGCTGCAGTAGGAAATTTCTCTGGCACAGAGTGTAGAAGAATGTCATCAATAGTCATTTTATTGCTACATTCTTTTGTAGAACAATAGAATTTAAATTTTCCCTAGCTCATGGGGCAATTTAGTCTCAGGTTCTTGGTCAAGCAATTATTGTCAAATATAGGTTTCACCTCATGGAGTGCCCTTAAATAAAAGTATAAATTGGTTGTTTGCTTCTCACAAGCTTTGACACTAGTGTACCTTGACACTAGTGTACCTTGGTGCCAGGACACCATCGTAGCTCTACTGGTTTGTTGCTAGATTGTTTTTTACCTTTCCCCATTTATAGCCAGAAGGGTAGTTTTGGTACCAAGAGCATTACCAAGAAGGGTGAAGGATCTAGTAGGAACCAGATTGATTTCTCTGTGTTCAGTGAGTTGTGTAGGCATTCTTTTCTGCAATAGACCCTTGTCATTAGTTTGCAATGAACAAACTGTAAATTGGCAATAGGGTGGGTTTTGTAAATACTGCCATGGAATCCCATTAGATGCAATGTCAGCTCTCTTTCATGACAAAAGATATCCTGTTGAAACTGTGTCTTCTCCAAATCTTGACAATTTCATTTCTATCATTTTCATGTACATAAAAACTTCTACTTTATAAGGTTTCCAAGTTACCCCTCAAAATGCACTTAATGTAATATCTTTCACATTATCTCCGCACTTAACAGAATCTTCCTTCACTTTCTGTGCTTGATCTTCCCATTACAATATATCCATTTCTTCTATTCATAAATATCTATGCTATTTCTGCTTCCTAGATAAATCTACAGATCTTCCTTAGTCTTTTATCCCCTTACCATCTTCTGTGATTATATAGTTCATAGCTTCATTAGCACTGACATAATCGATAATATCTACATAGAAGCAAATATATACCATATTTGTCTTTCTGAGTCTTGGGTACCTTATCCAGGATAATTATTTTTCTATTTAACACTCAATTTTATCATTTAACTCTTAATATCTACATCTATTGTGTAAATAAATCACAGCCGTATATTATTCATCAGCTGAACTATATCTAGGATATTTCCAATTTCTGGCTAGCATAAATAAAGCATCAATGAACATAGTTGAAGAGATCTCTCTGTAGTAAGATGCAGTACCTTTTAGGCATATGCCCAAGAGTAGTATAGCTAGAAATTGAAATGTATTAATTCTCATCTTCATGAATAACCACCACACTGGTTTTCATAATACCTGTACAAGTTTTTAGTCCCAATAATGATGGATGAATGGCCATCTTACTCCATTTCCATGACAACATGATCTTTAATTTGCTTCATTCATCTCAGCCATTCTGAAAGATGTAAATTGAAACTTCAAAAGAGTATTGATTTCCATTTTTCTGGTATCTAAGGATGTTTCTTCAATTAAGAATTCACTGCATGCCGAAAAGGAGTGCGTGGTGCTGGGAGTGGGTGCAGCCTACATGGCCTAAGACAGGGCTCTCACCCTCCTTTCACCCACATCAGAGTCCCTTGACGTTGCCCATCGTCGATAGCCTAAAGCCTTCGACCATCGATGTGACTCATCTCACATCAGTGTTTTGGGGTTGTGAACTTGTCTAAGACCCCCCATAATTAGACATCCAAATTCAAAA